>NC_134492.1:19968921-20251421 GCF_040206685.1 Ascaphus truei | reverse complement strand
TTTTAAGGTTGGTCAAGCGGGTGCTAGTCGGGTATTGAGGAGGAGGGCATTCCAGAGGTGTGGGGCAGTCAGAAAGAAAGTTTTAAGGCGGGAGAGGGCATTAGATACAAAAGGGGTAGAGAGAAGACATCCTTGAGCAGAATGCAAGAGTTGGGATGGTGCATAGTGAGAAATTAGAACTGAGATGTAGGGAGGAGCAGAAGAGTGTAAAGCTTTAAAAGTGAGGAGGAGAATTGAATGCGGGATTTGTTAGGAAGCCAAGAGAGTGATTTCAGCAGGAGAGATGCTGAGAAAGATTTAGGAGAGAGTACGGTGATTCTGGCAGCGTTTAAGATTGATTGTACGGGAGACAGGTGAGAGGCAGGAAGGTCGTACAGCAGAAGGTATTGTACATGTGTTCTCACAATACCTGGTCTAGCTCTCTACGGAATTGGACATTTGGTTGCGGTGAGATTGCCACTGGCGTTTGGCCGCTGAGGGACCCTTTCGCCGTGGACACTCAGCCGCCGGCTTTTCCCCCAATAAGGTAAGTTAGGGGTAGGGAACTAGGATAAGTGGTTTAGGGTAAGGGAGTAGGTTTTTAGGGTGAAGGTTTAGGGTAAGGGATTTAGGATAAGGTGTTTAGGACTTGGAGTAAGGGGTTTCAGGGTAAGGTGTTAAGGTTTTTAGGGTAGGGGTTAGCGTTAGTATTAGAGGTTAATATTAGGGCTTTTTAGGGTAAGAGATAAGGTTAGGTGCTTACCTTGGCGCCGAAACAGTCGGCGCAATATGTCCCTGCGGCGAGATGAGTGGCCGCAATGGCCGTGACCACGTTTCCTAGACTGATCTCTCTATTCACAGGTCTGTCACACCAGTGCTCTCCCTAACTCTCATCGTTTGTAATGCATCTCCCACACTCTGATCTCCTTGTGTCTCACAATCCCCGTCTTTTACTCCTCCTTACCCCTCTTCCCATCTGTCCATTGTTGAACGGGAGCCCAATGAAGCTGAATGCTGCTTCCTGGATGAAGTATGGGTTCAGTATACGGATCTCACTCGGCTCACGTGGAACACGAGTGGCTACCGACTTCCAGAATCCATCAGAGGCGCTCTGAGTAAGGAGAAAAGGGAGAGGAGCATAAGGGCAGAGCATTGTGGGACTATCTGCACAGTGCAGTCCTCATGTATTCTGAGACATACACTGTAACTTTGACTGATCGCAGCAGAAAGAAAACAATCATGAGATAATGTGTATACCAAACATCAAAGGCTTTTTCAACCTTCCAATGCCAAAAAGGCCTGCAAAGTATTACATTAAGTGTTACAGCTCCATGTTGGCACTGAAGGCGTTGGTGAGTGCGCTAATATGCTCTCTGAAACTGCTGCCTGTCAATGCTCACTCTCTCAATGTCTCTT
The DNA here is from genome assembly GCF_040206685.1 of Ascaphus truei. Classification (NCBI taxonomy): domain Eukaryota; kingdom Metazoa; phylum Chordata; class Amphibia; order Anura; family Ascaphidae; genus Ascaphus; species Ascaphus truei. Next base: position 20,250,026 of record NC_134492.1, on the reverse strand, counting down.
GTTGGCTGATAGCTCTCTGTCTCTGGTATCATTCTGCCATCGCTCTGCACCGTAATCTAACCTCTCCTTTCATTTCGTATTCTGTTTTGAATTTCACTGATTTTACTGTTAGATACACCCTGAAAGAAAAAGAAAATAGAGAAAGTGTAATCACATGGAGAACGCTTCCTTGTTCATTTAAGCCTTAAAGGACGGACTTCTGTATATACTGATCACTTGTGTGGAGAGAAAGAGACTTTTAGAGCTGCATTTTCTCCTGCAGCTATTATGACATTTCATGAAGCCGTCCTTTGAGTTGGGTGAAAGCATGGGATTCGACATACTGTAGGTTTTTACTACACTACTATCCTGCTAAACATTGAGTATTTAAACAGCAGATATCAACATTCATGGCATGGAAATGGGAGTGAAAACCCTAAATGTGTTACTCTTCGTTTCCTTAAAAACATAGCATGGAGTTGCTTTCACAGTTAAATCAATGGGTAGGAATATACCGAACCAGCATTAATCTGAAACCTACAGAAAGATCAAAACACTCTCAGTCAACATTGTGACAATACATGTGATGGGGATTTAACCTAGGATTAATGATGGCCCATATTAACTAAACAGTACTACGCAGTAAAACACCTTCCAGCACGGATTAGTAAACATGGCTATTTATGGTCGAGCACAGATTAGTAAATATATAGGGCAGTATGACTAATGTCACTGACAAACACCTCTCTCATCTCTTATAAAGAAAGATTCACTCCCCACTTTCCACGTGTTCCATAACTTCACACCCTGCGCTTTCTGTGGTACGTGGCTTATGTACCACTCTTCTCTCAGTTTTACTCATCTGTAGCAAATATTACGTTACTATGATACTGGTGTCTCGTTTAAATGAAAAAAAAAATGAATAACAAGATGCCTCGAAGCAAAATGAGACAGAGAAGCAGCGATGTATTGACAGAGAACTTCTCGCCCAATTAGGATTTCAGCACCTCACAAACACATGCAGCTCTCCCTCGGGTAACAAGATTACAGACACATTTTGGTATGTGATCAGTGCGAGGGGAAGGGCAGAACGGAAAGTATATCATTATTATTGCTTAGCTATAGTTAGGGACTCCGAGACATCCGCTATGTTAAAGGACAAGTCCCTCCCTAGACCAAAGTAAATTCATGTGAGTGACATGGTTAAAAGGTCAAATATGGTTGATTGACAATAATAATAATTACAAAAAAATAAATCAGCAACATATTTGTAATAAGTTTTAAACCAGGAGTGGCCAACTCCAGTCCTCAAGGGCCCCCAACAGGTCAGGTTTTCAAGATATCCCTGCTTCAGCACAGTTGTCTCAATCAGTGACTTAGTCTTCGGCTTGCGCTGGAGCAGGATATCCTGAAAACCTGACCTGTTGGTAGCTATTTAGGACTGGAGTCGGCTACCCCTGGTTTAAAGCATTAACGTATCCTGATGATCTGGAGCGTTTTTACGATTTTGACCCAAAACACTTTTGTGCTAAGACTTTTTATCTACGCAGTAGATGCAGCAAGGGTTGTCTTTCCTTTTTGGTGTTTTTGTTTTGCTAATGGTGGCAAAATAATTAGCTTAATGAGATAGCGGTTAAAACAATAATTAGGCGATAGCATTCAAATTAAACGGACTGGCAGAACATAAAAAGTTACTCATTTGTACAAAAGAAGCAAAAAAAGAGGGAACATTTTACTTTAGGAGAGATTGAATCTCTGTTGGACTGCGCTTTTAACCCTCCGGGTGCCCTTTAGACGTGCTGCATCTCTGACGTCATGGCGTCCGCCACCCCAGAGGTCCCATGCCATAGTAGCTACAGCATAAAGTTCCTCCTCGGTTTTCTATGGGAAAACGCGTTGGGGAAGTGATCTATAAGGAAGTGGAACGGAAGGAGGACCCCTCCCCTTCTGTCATCAGTGACGGAGCGATTACGTGATCACGAGCCTCCAGCACTCAAAAGGTTAAAGTATGGATGTTTTCATAGTATCCCAACTACTAATGTGTCTTACATCAATTCACCAAGCAAGGGGGGAGGGGGGATAACATGAAGTTCAGCTGGCTGTGGGAATGTAGCCGTGTGAGTGATTACGAGGCCGGCATTGTGTTCTTTGCAGTGTGCTGCCTGCTCCTGTAGCAGTGGGGCCATGAAATAGTGGTAGGTGTAGCACTGAGAACAATGATGTGCGAATCAGTCTAGTGAATTGTAAAAACAAAAAAATATATAATCCATCCGGCCATGTGTGCGTCTGCACAATGAAAGGTCTTTCCAGAGGGGTCAACTCATCTTTCAGAACATCTGCAAGTGGACCTGGAGCTGAAGCTATGGGAATATTTACTCTGCCTGATAAGTGAAGCTATGGAAAAAACACCAAAGTCATTTCATCGTTACTGCTTTTGCTGACCAAGAGTTCTACAATACAGTCAGTGTGATGGGACAGGCAAGGAGAGAGCGTGGTGAAAACAGTACCGAGGTTTGTTTCTTTATTACAGGTCCGCAGGAATACTACTCTCTTTGTTACACATTTACTGTACTTACTGTTTTATTAAAGGAAACAGCAATGATTTGTTTTAGGAACCCTCTCCCATTCTGCTTTCCAAGTATAAATGTTGTATAAATAATTTTCTAAAAATGGTGCAAATAGCTATTTATCCAATGTTTTATACATTCAGAAATAGTTGTGTCAGGCACAGGACCACTTTTTATTTAAGCCACAGTCTTCCATAGTTCTATCTTTCGTTTGTTCTCCCCACAAATTTGAATGTTATCATGTGGTGCCAGGCTGTGGGATGGAACAAGCCACGCCACTTGTTTTTTTTTTTTAACAAATATTTCTATAAGAAGGCGGCTAGAAATCCCAACAACTTATAGGAAAGAGTTAAGAATAATAACAGACCTGGCTCAGCTCTTAGTAGCTCGCTCGCTTGCTCTCTCTATGTCACAGTCCCTCATTTCAGGGGCAATCCCTCCTAGGAACTAATTGAACCAATTCCAGTGACATGATTAAGGGGTCTCATATGGATGATTGATCCCTTTTCTTGTCTTGTTTACAAAAATCTGACATCTATACGTATTTTTAATTAATGTTTATATTATTTATTCAAATCAGACACAAATCAAAAAGCACAAAGCAAGACAAGTTTGTTAACACCAATCATCAGTAAGATCAATGAAATCCTCTCCTCTTATCATAGCTTATACAATTTTGTATAGAGCGATACCATCATTTGACTCATCTGCCAGGATGGCTAAGCCCAGGCGTGGGCAACTCCAGTCCTCAAGGGCCACCAACAGGCCCGGTTTTCAGGATACCCCTGCATCAGCACAGGTGGCTCAATCAGTGGCTCAGTTTTCGACTGAGCCACTGATTGAGACACCTGTGCTGAAGCAGGGATATCCTGAAAACCTGACCTGTTGGCGGCCCTTAAGGACTTGAGTTTACTCCTGGCTTACGCCATGGTTTCAGTTCCCCCCTTACACATACACAAACAGTAAGAAGAAGCTGTAATTTTATGGATGTACAGTACACTTTCTGAGCTGCGTTCTTGTTTCCTGTTCTGTCATCTCTGCATTGTTTAAAAAACAGACCAAATAAAGTTAACATAAAGTAACATTAACAGGTCTCTACTTATTTCAGATGAATCACGTACTGTATGTTCTTCTTTGTATGTTGGTGACTTATTTAAACATTAAGGTCTAGTAGTTCTCCCCAAATATCGTTATCTACATATTGGTTATTTAAATATAGAAAAAGTTTTTGCATTTGTTAAAATCAAAATTGCCTTTTGAAATTGGACTTTCTAACGCAGGGATGCGCCAACTGCGGGACGTGACATTTTTTGGGGGGAGAGGGGGCAAGGCACTCACAGAGGCCCCACGCTCTTCTCCACAACATTTAAATTAAATGCTGGGGGAGTGCGCGAGGCCTCTGTATGCTTGTTACCTTGTCTCCAGCGGCTTCTGTCGACACGTCGCTATGACAATGCAGTGTCAAATGACACAGACAATGCCGGAGAAAAGGGGGGTGCGCAACCAGGGGGGTGTAGGCAGGGGGGTACAAAGAAAAGTTTGCTCACTCCTGTTCTAGCGTGTCCAGCCTATCCAGTTGAAGCAGATTCATCTAAGGAGGGTGGTTCTGAATCAATCCATTTTACAGTGATGCATCTTCTAGCAATTCAAATAATTGTATGTACAGTATGTCTTTATTTATATAGCACCAACAGTGTACTCAGTGCTTTGCAAAGACAATATAGTACAGGGAATTATAATAATACAATAAGCGCAGCAAAGCCAGACAATAGGAAAGGAAATCCCTGCCACCGAGAGCTTACAATCTAAATGGTATGTTGAGAGAGTTACACAGATAGCAGGTGAGGGAATAAGTGCAGTAGGTGGCAGTTCTTGGTCATAATGGTTGGTAGGAGTGACTGTGGGTGTGGGACAGTAGCCAGGCTATTGGGATACTTCCCTTGAGAGGTGAGTTTTAAGACTGGTCAGTATTAAATTAGATTGGTTAACACCACTAGCAGGGAAAGAGGAGGCAGGGAGGCGTGGACGAGAGCAGGTGTGTAATTGCTGGGCCCAGGATTAGGGGAGATATCCCCAGCAGGAAGAAGGAGGAATAGAAAGAAAGAGAGAGAGAGGAGATGAATAGAGGATATATAGACTTCAGGTACCTGACAGCTTTATCCCTTTTTTCGACCCATAGCATCATGTTTGGAGGATCCCTATGGTAGGATATTTGATATACTTTATCTACATATTCTATCATTTTCCCCCAAATTCCTGTATCTTGCGAGAGGACCAAAACATATGGAAGAAGTTTGCAGAGCTTTCTGCACATCTGGGGCATCTGCCATTATGCCGTTTTCAATCAAGTCATTTAATTATGGGTTCATATTAAGAGAGCTCTGGTGTATCTTTCTTCCACTTAATCCAAATGGGAGCCATTAGCTCTTTGCCCCCCTTTGTTACTATGAGTTGATATATCTTATTTATAGTTAATTTTTTTGGCTTCTTTGATATTATTAAAGGAGGAATCTAATAAATTGTGGTAAAACCCTTGTGGGCTGTGTATTAATAGTACATTAAAAAAAATGCATGGCTTGTAAGAAGGCAAAATAAACTATTGTTATCTACGCTAAATTCACTTTTCACATCTTGGAAAGATTTACAATACCTCCCTTTTTTGGCTAGTAGCTGTAAAATATTCGTTATTCCCAGGTCTTTCCAAATGAAGAACGGACGGTGAGTAGAGCCAGCTCAGAATTCCGGGGTTCCTGTTATGGGTATAAACCTTGAAACCTGGCCATCTAGTTTCATTTTTTTCCTTCCAAATTCCAGGTGTTGAGCTGCAGAACAAAATTACTCGAAGGGATTTTCTAATCTTTTGCGTGTAAGACGACGGCTGGATCACATTCCCTCCGTGTACACATTTTCCATCTCTGGGATAGCAAATGTATTTGTGGAGTTAGCCCAATCTCTTACATATCTAAGCAAACATGCATTCCCATAATTTCTCTCATCCGGCAGAGAAATTCCTCCCTTAAGTTTATCCTTTTGCAATTTTTTACAACGTATTTTCCTCTTCTTTCGTTTCCAAACAAAGCCTGCAAAGATATTATGTACTTTAACCATTCTGTTTTTCGAAGCAATTGGGCGCAACATCAACAAATGTAGTAATTTCAGAAATACCAATATAATTATCAAATTCCCTCTTCCTCAAAATGATAGGGACGTTTGTCCGACAGTTCCAATTTTTACTTTATTTTTTTTTACTATTATGGGAGTAAAATTAAGTGAGTATAGCTGCTTCATGTTACTGGGACTAACATTTCCAAATATATAATAATGCCCATGGGCACATAGTTACATAGTAACATAGTTACATAGTTGATGAGATTGAAAAAAGACATACGTCCATCAAGTTCAACCTATGCTAAATTTAGACAAGAGATACTTTATCCTATATCTATACTTACTTATTGATCCAGAGGAAGGCAAACAAAAAACCCCAGTGCCATATCATCCAATGATATCTCATAAGGGGAAAAAGGAAATCAATTCCTGACTCTAAGAATTGGCAATCAGATTACTCCCTGGATCAACATTCTTCCCATGTTTACTTATTTGGTATATCCCTGTATACCTTTCCTTTCTAAAAAGATGTCCAACCTTTTTTTGAACAAATCTATTGTATCTGCCATCACAGTCTCCATGGGTAATGAATTCCACATTTGAACTGCCCTTACTGTAAAGAACACTTTCCTTTGTTGCTGGTGAAATCTCCTTTCCTCCAACCTTAAGGGAGGCCCCCCGAGTTCTTTGTACTACCCTTGGGATAAATAGTTCTTTTGAAAGCTCCTTGTACTGTCCCCGAATATATTTGTATATAGGCATCATATCCCTTCTTAGACGCCTCTTTTCTAATGTAAATAAATCTAATTTAGCTAGCCTCTCCTCATAAGCTAGATTGTCCAGCCCCTTTATTAATTTGGTGGCTCTTCTCTGCACTCTCTCTAGTTCCATAATGTCTTTTCTTAGGATTGGTGCACAAAATTGTACTCCATATTCATATGCTTTATAATGCTTTGTACTCCATATTTTACTAATGCTTTGTAAAGGGGTATACTTATGTTTACTTCCCTTCCATCCATTGCCTGTTTACTGCCAGATAAGATCTTGTTTGCCTTTGCAGCTACTGCATGACTTTGGGCACATCTAAAGGGAAATATATCCTCAGTATTTGGTTGGCACACCAAGTGCTTCTGACTTGCCTAAATTAATAGTACAGTAAGGCCCCGGGTATACGGCGGGTTCCGTTCCAGGGGCCCGCCGTATAGTGAAAATCGCCGGAAATGCACAGAACGGCGTTTTCGGCGTTCTGCGCATGCGCGGCCTATGGTCTGCGCATGCAGCCTGCGGTCTACACCGGTCTGCGCATGTGCGCTGGAGAATCAAAGATGGCGGCCCCCTTCTCGGTGCCGCCGTATCGGCGGATCACCGAAAAGCGAAGCGCCGGGGCCCTGCTGTATAGCCTAAAAAATATCTGAAATCCTTTATAGTTTGTACAATAACTGGCATAGATTGTTTTAGATGGGATACAAATAATAGCATATAATCTGCAAACAATGATATTTTTCTTTCACATTTTCCCAGTTTAATACCTCAAATTTGTTAAGATTAGACAAATACATGGAAAGGACATCCGGGGCTTGTATGAACAGAATAGGGGATAAGGAACAACCTTGACTAGTACTTGTAGCCAACTTGAATCGATTCAACATGTGGTTACTGACATGTGTCGAGACATTGGGTTGTGCTTATATACCCTGAATAATTTGTAGGAAGTTGCCTTCATTGCCAAAGCCTCCAAAGTGTGGAATAGGTGTGTCCATGAAATTTGGTCAAATGCTTTTTAGCATCGAGGCTTAGAATTATATTATTCCCTTTAACCTTATTTGAGATGTGAGTTCTGTTATAGTAGCCTATAATCATGATGCATTTCCGAATATCAGTCGTTGAACTTCTGTTTGGGACGAAATCCATTTGACTTGGGTGTGATTAGGGTGTTTACCATACGTTTAATATGATTAGCTGCAAGTTTTGTGAGTAGTTTAAAGTCTAGATTAAGTAATGATATGGGTCAATACAATGCTGGATCTTCCAACATCTCTCCCCTTTTCTTAGGCTACACTTCAATATAGGCTTATGAAATATTTCAGTCCAGATCAGAGTTACCCCGTTTTAAAAGTTTATAGAATTCTGCAGTCATATCATCTGGCCCACGGGCTTTACAGATTTTAAGCATTGATATTGCCCATTCAACTTTGATTGGAGCATTCAGAATGTCTACATAATTTTTGCCAAGTGTAGGGAGGTGTATCTTTAACCCCGATTTTCCTCCTGATATGGTTGTTCTTCATATAGTTTATGGCCGGTCTCTATATACTTTTTTTGTAAATGTATAAGACTTTTAAGATCTGATAATTTTTGTTACTCTCTCACCAGTTTGGTTTTTAATTGCTGTGACGGTAGTAGGAATAAAACTTTCTCCAGATATACTTGGTAAAAAATGGCCTGCTTTGTTACCACGATATTTAAGGACATTGGTTCATTTTCTCTTTTGGCTTGTAAGAATGTCTCTTTATTTCCTAACGAAGGAAGGTTTACATTTCTTTTTAAAAAGGCGTTGGTAAGGTTTTGTTTTTTTTTCAGCTCTTGGGATACTCATTATTTTTTCTTTTTACTGAAGCTAACATAACTGGTAATGTTTCCCCTCATTACCGTTTTAGTGGTTTCCCAGAATACATTTCCCTGTTTTTTTGCGCTAGGCGTCATCAGATGCTAAATTTGTTCATGAGTTCTGTAAGAAGAGCTTAAAATATTTATTGGCTGTCATTTCCACTGGGAATCTCCAACAGCCTTGGGAAATTGGAATTGCACTCCGTCAAAAAACTGGGGTATGATCGGATATAGTCAGTATTTCCATATTGAATTTAATAACCTTATTAACTATATTATTAGATATTAAAAAGTAATCTATTCTGGGTATTTTTTTATGTTAGACTTGGGAGGTTCTGTTCCCATGTGTGTGATGTCACTGCGTATTCAGTAAGCGCTTGTACAGCCAGAGACCTCCCTCCCCACTTGTACTCAACTTTATTGGCTCTCTGATAAGGAGGGAGAGGGATAAGGGGAAAGGAAACACTTGATTGACAAAAACTTCCCCATTCAGAGGCCCCTGAGAAATTCAACCGACCATGGGGGATTGCCCCTTTAACTGACCTGTCCCTCTTTTATCTCCCCTACCTCTCTCTACTGCATCCGGTCTGTGGTAGGCAGGATGAAAATGCCCCCGGCTACTGAAGCCTCCAGAAATGTAATATTTACTTTTACATGGAGCACTGAACAAGTAAATGTTACTGACTTGTTACTAGACACACTACTGCTGGATAACGGACACAAATAGTTTCAGGTATGGGCAGAGCTGGTGTCTTCTGATTCACCCTGGCACACTACTAAGTCTATGAGATAAATCCCATTCTACAGTTAACACCTTTGTTGTCAGAGAGCCAGCAAAGTGTTGCTCTGCAGCAAAAGGGTTTTACCGATCCCAAAATATTCTTGTGTTACAAATTGACTTTACTCTTTCATCCTAATCCTTGTGAAACCATCGGGAGGATTGTTATTTCCTAGAGATGATAACACGAAATAATATTTCTTTGAGATAGCTACAACATTTACCAGCCCAATCAGTTTGTATGAATTTATTGTGCCACACGACGTTTCGACCAACAGGTCTTTTTCAAGTGATTAGGCATGCCTAATCACTTGAAAAAGACCTGTTGGTCGAAACGTCGTGTGGCACAATAAATTCATTTATCTTGAAATCCGTGGAGCGCTGGATCTCTCTTTTTCCTCAGTGTACATTGGAATTTGCCTGGCAGGTACTTCCTTGAACCAGCAGCACTGGTATACTGTATGTATTTACTTATATTGTGGTGTGCAGCCTTAAACCCCCTTTACATTGGCAATCAGTTTGTATGGCAGAGGAGGGGTTCTCAACTTCAGTCCTTAATACCCCGGGGAGGTCCTGAGAACTGGAGTTGAGCACCACTGTATAGTTTGTGCTACTTGTTATACCCATCCAAACACCACTATCTTTGGATGTAACTGGGATTGCATTTTTGTGCCGTATCGAATCCAATTATGCTATGGCTTTGGTCCTTAATCTCTCAGCTCTCCAAGTATTTCAGTCGCCCACATAAATTGCGCTATGCTCCAGAATACGGGGGAGTATTGTGAATAAAGCAAAGCAATGAATACAAGCGTACTCCAGGGATACAAGCAGAACAAGGCCTTTAATGTCTGCAGCTGCTTGATGATCTGTGAGCACTGGGTTATATCTATCATTTCCTGGCTCCCTATGTACCAATTTTTGCTGTGCACTGTATCCAGATGCACTCGGAGCTTGAGGTCCCTCTAACCTCTCTCTACCCACAAACCTCAGCTAATACATCCACAGTAATGTAACTGCCTTCTTTTCTTTAGCTCTATAAGCCTAAAACATATCAAGAAAAACCCTTTAAATATACAGAGCCCACAGTGTCACAGATCAAAGTCTTTCATTGAGTCATGGGCATTTACATAGCTGTGATTGGATAGTTGATTGTAGAATCACAGGATGCATCTCCCTGAACATCCAAATACCCAAAGTTTCTTAAAATCAGAGAAACGACATCTTAAAATGTCTACAATATGTACAGTATGGAAGTATATCTTTATTCGTATAGTACCATTTATGTAGATAGAGCTTCTCAGCAGTAATTCATGTCAATATCATGAGACATAACGGTAATAAGCACTTTAAGCAAAAAAGTAAACATTAGGAAAGGGAGTCCCTGGCTCGAAGAGCACACAATCTAAGTGGTATGTAGGGAGAATTTACAGAGGGAGGGCATTATGGTACGCACGTATGCAAGGCAGGAGTACTATGGAGCGACTGAACTGCTATACAGTTACACAACACACAGTTGGTTGCTTGGTCTGCCATATTGATTTTGTGTTTTGCCCACTCCTACAAGATTCCAACACACAGTAATTAAAAACAGTCACGATTTGACTCATTGTAGTTGCTTTTCTATTAATGTTGGGAAAAAGTAAGTGGACATAAATGTCCTGGGCTACTAGAATTATATAGAACGCAGGGGTGCCATATTCAATACTTAGACTGTAAATGGAAGTCCATCAGAATGTCAATGCGATAGCCTGGCTAAGACTCGATTGGTTGTCTCTGGCCGGGCTCACACAAGACATACCATGGAAACTGGTTTTGTGCTGCTTGCTGGTGGGTTTGACTTTTGGTGGAATATGTAGTATCAGCCATAAAAAGCTATTGCATGTCAGTTGGACCCCTTTCCCAGTTGGAAAACCTGGGACCTGAAGTTGGGGCCTAGTGCCTCCATGTTGAGTTTTATGCTGTGGGGTGCAGCCCCTCTGAAACCTATTTACAGGCTCTACACGAGAGACAGAAGAGAGTTCCAACATCAGTAATAAGATAATGCTCCAGGCACTCTACTATCAAAGTACAGTAAACCTTAGATTGGAGAAACTACATTTATTAATTGGTATTAATTTATAATGCAGTGTGTACATTTTTAATAAATGATAGGGAAATTCCTAAGCATGAAATGCTACTCAGCCAATTTCTTGTGAATTGTGAGGAGTTATTATTATTACTATATTATGTACTAGGGACGGTCATGTGCAGCCCAGTTCCTCTGGCCTCAATGCAGCATAGTGTATCAAACATCATAGTGTGTGGCTAACTTGTGACCTTTAGTAGCCTCTGCCCCTATCCCAAGCTGCAGAGGCTCAGGTACAATGCCTTGCGGTCTCACAAACACAGAGCATTCCTGCGGTTGAGACTTGTTCATTCCTCTCCGCGGAGAGAAAAAAGGCACAAAAACACCCTAAGCGCTACTGTTTGTTTAATGTTGCGTGGGGCTTGTGAGCACGTATTCTAATTGGCAACGTTTCCTCCTAGCGAGCTAAGAGAGCGGGAGGCGTGCCCCGCACCCTGGCTAATGTGAGGCCTGCCAGCTGCTCTCTGTAAATTGTAATTATTGCCCAAATACGCTACACGGAGGTGCAAGTTGGCCAAAGCAAGAATACACAACTCCAGTCCTTAAGCCCCCCCCAAAAGGTCAGGTTTTCAGGATATCTCAGCTTCAGCACAGATGGCTCAATGACTGATTGAGACACCTGTGCTGAAGCAGGGACTGATTGAGCCACCTGTGCTGAAGCAGGGACTGAGCCCTCTGTGCTGAAGCAGGGACGGATTGAGCCACCTGTACTGAAGCAAGGACTGATTGAGTCATCTGTGCTGAAACTGGGATAGCCTGAAAACCTGACCTTTTTGGAGGTGGGGGGGAGGGGGGGGTAAAGCCTAGAGTTGAGCATCCCTGGGCTAAAGGATTACAAGGTGCATTCACTTACAGGATAATACTGGTCAAATGTCTCTATTCTCAAGGGGCATTCCCCGACACCTGCTGCTGACATTGCTGTTGTCTGATTTCTTCTCTCCGTGTCCCTTCTTTCTTTCCCCCAATTAAATATTCCTCAGTCTAGTCTAATCAACTGAAGTTTAGGAGAGATTATTTCCCACCCAAATATTTCTGGCAGTAGTAAAGTATTCTAATAGATCGAAATTGTGATAAATGGAGATTATTGCAATAATTACCTTGGAACTATAGATAGCATATAACGTAGGGGAACCATGACTGCTAAAGCACACAGACAACAGGCTGCATCCCACTGTTTGTATTGGGACCCTCATGAGTGGCCTGCTCTTTTACTAACCCAACAATTCCCATGTATATCCATCTTAGAAAGAAAAGAAAAAACAGGTCACAAACCCCAGCCGTTGCTCAATTTATGGGATTAAGGAGCAAAGAAATCTTAATAAATTGCTCTTCTATCTCCAGATATGTAAGCAATCTGCAGAGCTGGCCAAGGAACACAAAGTCTCCGGCAGAAATCTTCCAGATCCCTGTGTACCATTTGTTAGCATGACATTGTTGACAGTGACAGAGGCGACAACACAGGCACACTGTATCTGGCTGAGAAAAAAAACACTCTTTCCACCCTCCATTTAAAGACACCCAGCAAATTCCTTGGATAGCACTGGAGAGGTTTCCATTTGCTCGGGTTACAGAAGTTTAGGGGAAAGGAGAGACTGCAGAGAAGATTTAGCAACTCTTAATTTGTCTTGTGAAGCAATTACTTCTAAATAAAACTTTCTATGCAGAACGCTCTAAAAAAGTCTGAATCTATGCCACTTTGCAATGGTACTGAGCCAGCGCCGTTAGGGCAAGGCACACACCTTCACCCCTTGCTCCCTTCTCTCTCTTCTGCTGTTGGAGCCAGGATCCAGATTCTGCCTGACAGGAGAGAGGAGAGCTGGAGGAGGGAGCTGGGGAGTCCCAGAATCGGCTCGGGACAGCACCGCTGCTCACCCCAAGGTAGGGGGGAAGAGGGAGGGGGGTGGTCTTACCTTATGCGGAGCGGCCTTCCTTCTTCAGTGTTGCCTTGTCATGACAACACGCGACATCATGCGCTGCAAGAGGAAGGCCCTGCTACTGGCATGCCGGCATGGGCCCCGCCAAAGTTAAGGCTAGCCCAAACAGCAGCATGAAGTTTGCTACTGGCTTTGTAAAGGCAGAAGGCTGCAGCTACACTGGAACGTGCAAGGCCACATTTATAGTGTGGGCTACGGCGATGCGACTGTGTGACGTCAGCCGTCGCCGTCCTACAGCGTTTCCTGCACTCTGTTGCAGAAGCCCAGAGATCGCGACTGGGGGGCTGGGCCATGAGTGGTTCACCCTCATTGGCTAAACCGCTCACGTGCCCGTGACGTCACCCCTCGATTGCTGGAAATATCAAAATCTTCTGGCTTCCAGCGATCGTGATGGCTGACGTCACGCGGTCGCCGTCGCACCCACTATGGTCACCCGCGACAAACAACATGTACTTGCTACGGCGCTGCGCAATGTCGCTGTCACCGTAACAAGTACTATAAACTCGGCCTAAGTTACTACAGTACATCAGTTGTTGCAGTTTAATTGGTCCACTACGTTGGTTTATTGCGTGACATCACAGGCACTTAACAGAGGAACATTCCTTTCTATAAAGGCTGCTGTAAAGCTGATAACGCGATTGGAGAAAGCTGGATTTAACCCTTTAAGTGCCTTAGGACATAGCTATTACAATACAGGTTCTGGCACCCCAGGTAGCTACATCCCTCTAAAAATGCTTGTTTTCTTAGCAATACCACTTGTAAGCACACTGACATCTCTCAGACAGGTCTGCAACCCTGCCTTTCCCCTTCATCTCTTATCATACAGTGCTTCAGCTGCAGCCAGGGATTCTGGGAAATGACATGGCCCCCTATAATGTCTCATAGGGAAGATTGCGCCCTGCGTTCCTTGGGGGCCATGACTCATTTCCTCCCGCCATCACATCCTCGGAGGGGCTGCGTCAATCTGGCCCCGTGGCCCCCTCAGGCACTCAAAGGGTTAAGTGGAAAATCGAAACCCAGTTTATCGGCAAACAAACTGCATGAGAAAATAGCATGTGACAAACTGGCGGATTCCTACTTGCACCCCAACGGGTCAGAGTTACCCTCTCACTGGCAGTGAATGAACGAATCAGGAACTTCTATTCAGCGTTGAATAACGAAGGGTTAGATAACGATACGTTCCCAGTATACTGGGCAAATGATACAAAATGGCAAAATGGTTGCTTAAATGTCACATGTTGGTATTGTTATCCCAAGAGACAGGGTACAATCTGCCATCCAAGTCCAGGCTTTTGGGTTACATGTTATAATAGTGGAAACAAACAATGCTGGACAAACAAATATATTACCTCTGTCTGCCCTGAGGAAAAATACCATTAAGTAAGCCAGCCATAACCTAAAGGTAGAGGGAGACTACTGGAGATAACGTGGTTGAACAGAGCAATCTGTGATGTTACATTAAGATAACACACGTAACTGTGTTTCATTTTAAAGCAGTAATCACCAAGAAGCCTTTTTGAGTTTTACTCATATAATGCTCACATCTTGCCGCCTGAACATGTCCTGCTATAATAAAAAGAAATACATTCTAGTGTTAATTGTTTTTTTGTTTTTTTTTAAATCTCTAACTTCTGAGGGAAATGGGCTCTGGGGAGAGCTTCATTTTAATCACCTGGAGACTTAATATTTAAAATGCCAATATCTCCTAAACGAAGCACCAGATTTTATACAAACAGCCTTGGAAAGAGCAAAAAATTGTAAGTTAATAAAGAAAAAAAATAGCAAAACATTGGTGATTAGCGCAGACTGCTGCTTTAGCAAATGTTGCTGTGCTCTCTACAGAGATTCTTTCTTTCGTGTCACTGTGCGGTATCTGTTTGGACGTGCAGAGTGCATAGTGCATGTGTGCGGCAGAGTACGCCTGCGCTGTTGTTACCACTGTCACTATTCTGTCTTAAATGGAAAACGGACAGGAATGTAAAGAAACCATGAGGATAAGAAGAAACATGCTTTATCTCTACCCAATGGTAAGATGTATCATGAACATCAGCACTGAACTCTTCTATAAATGATGTCCAACAACTAGCTAAAACAATGACAGCTGTTAAAATGAGCCACATGCCATGTGATAACCATGAGTGTGCAAACTTACCACTTTCTCCTTGTAAACAATATATTTCAGCCACTTGAAATCCTGCCACTTGAATCCGGCCAAGACAAAAAGGGAGTCTTTTTCATATTGTTCAAGTTTCTGGATTGCGCCTTCAGGATATGTGATTCTTAGGGTTGTTTTGCTGCCTACATCCTTCTCAAAGCCTTTTACTGGAGCAGAATTTAACCTGCAATATTAGCACAGAAGACAGTCATGTAGTGTTCACTCCAATGAGAGCGAGAGATGCTACTGTTCTGCAGAAAACATCTCCCATTGCAAAATACATGTTTGGGCTAGGTATTCTCAGGAGTATGTTCTTGTAGGGGAGTTTCTTTTAATGGAAGAGAGAGCTTGGGACTTTGAGAATATGTTCTGCCAAAGGGGAAGTTCTCATTACAGAAATAACTTGAACAAGAAGTTTGACCTTTCCCACAGAAGCTACAGTCGTACCTGACAACAACTTCGTACTCATCAATTTTGGATCCAAGAGACTTGTTGGCAAGAACACCTCCATTCCCCACGATGATACATCGCCGACAGTTGAGGCTAAGGACAGGAAACACCATTGTCATTTAGACTCCACATGCAGCTTTCACCACTCTATACATGACATTCAGTCTAGTTTTAGATTAGTCTACCTTCTAGAAAACAGTGTCTCAAGGGGGTTCTGAACTGTAATGCTAGAAAGTAATAGCAACCAGAGAAAAGAAACCTAGATTGGGCACTCAAAACATCTATTGGGTGATATGTGAAGAATTGAAAACAAACTTTAATAGACCACTTAAAATAATGGGGAGTAAAACGAGTATTAAACGCTTAGATCCTAGCATATGAACATGTAATATAAATGTTCTGGATCAACAATGTAGATAGCAGAGGCACTCTTAATGAGTGTCTCGCAGTCAAGACAGGTGGGTAGGATGACCCACCTGTAAACTTAACCAGAGTTGTGAAACTCAGCTGTAGTGATAAATAACAGTGCACAGACCCTGATAACACACTAAAGCAAAAGACCACAGAGTGGGATCCTAGCCAGGTCTGCCAAAAAGTCAAAAGGTTTACTTATGACGAGGTGACGCTGGTTATGGGCTAGGTAGATGAAGTAGTGGTGAAGGTGAAGGCCCCCTCTCACTTTCCTTGAGAAAGCGTTGTTACGCGAAACGTGCGCGTCGGCATACGGGTGCACTCGCTGGACTCAGACGCTCACACGCGAGTCAGCTGTCAGCACTGTCTATCAGCACCTGCTATGTGCTTCTTTCAAAGTGGCTCCTACATTGGATTACCCAAAGGAGCTTTTTCCAGCAGTCTGCTACTCATTCTGTCTACACTATGCAAGTTAGGTGTACATTTGTGCACCCTACTTATGTGATTTAACGATCTATCTTCTCACTAGCACTGACCCTTTATTGACCAGCCCTGATTAACAGAGCAGGTGTCGGGTCAGTGCCGTTTATTCTACAGTTACAACTAACTACTGAAGACTGTACTGAAGACTGAAGACCTCACACTACGTAGATACATTCATTGTGGGGGGCGACAGGCAAATCATACACTGAGTTGTGCCTATCTTCCTATCAGTGTAGCCAGTGTATGTATCAGTGCCATATATTTGCCTTAATTAATTTGGCTAGGGACTAATTAGACCATTACACACCCAGTTCTACCACACCTCGGATCTGTCATATATATCCAGGTAAACTGGGCTATATCGCTAGACCCTGATTCTCCATTTACACTAAACAGCAACGTGTACCTTCACCACCACTTCATCTACCTAGCCCATAACCAGCGTCACCTCGTCATAAGTAAACCTTTTGACTTTTTGGCAGACCTGGCTAGGATCCCACTCTGTGGTCTTTTGCTTTAGTGTGTTGTCAGGGTCTGTGCACTGTTATTTATCACTACAGCTGAGTTTCACAACTCTGGTTAAGTTTACAGGTGGGTCATCCTACCCACCTGTCTTGACTGCGAGACACTCATTAAGAGTGCCTCTGCTATCTACATTGTTGATCCAGAACATTTACATTACATGTTCATATGCTTGGATCTAAGCGTTTAATACTCGTTTTACTCCCCATTATTTTAAGTGGTCTATTAAAGTTTGTTTTAAATTCTTCACATATCACCCAATAGATGTTTTGAGTGCCCAATTTAGGTTTCTTTTCTCTGGTTGCTACTATTAACACTTACCTAGGGAGCACCTACATCTACCATACATTTTTGACAGTTGCGGGGGTTCCCTACCAGTATATGCTAGAAAGTAACTCAGCTCAATGGTAAACTCCCTGTTGGAGCCGATCCCAATTGCTGTTTCTCCATTTGGCTCAATGATTGGGGGACATCCAGTCCCAGAGCCAAGTACTTTACAGGCATAGTAATCAAAATAAATCAGAACAATAAGGAGATGATGTGCATGCAACAAAGACCACCTTATCCCACTACTCTCACTCTAAAGTGAAATAAATGTGTAACTTGTAATGAAGAGGTCTGGCTGAAGTCAGTCAGTATGGGTTGCAGCTGTTCACCTGGAGCACCTGGTATAAGTTCTAAGGATGTATTGCTGTGCCAAAAGCAGAATAATCACGAGAAGATTATGTGTGAAAGTGTGTATTGGTGGAGGATGGCTAGACAATGTGCACTTTAGACTTCATTTGCTTTCTCCCCAAAATGTTCCCACATACATCTTAAACTCCCTCCCACCAGACTTTTTACATAAGCAAACATCAATGAAATGAGTTACAGCTGCAGCCTGGAGTGTGATGGTGAGATGCATGTGTCATTTCTCTTTAAACAGCCTTTTTTCCCCATATTGAAACAAATGGCAGCAGAGACTTGACCACTGCTTTTCTCTTTGCTCATTTGGTGTCTTGAGAAGGTAATGGGTTAATGCTATTATTCAAGAAAGGGTATAAATATTTAGCAGCCGCACAGTGGAATGGGGCCTTACATCAACATTTGCAGCCCACCATCCTCAGCAGTACACACATCTGTCTAAACCTTGTACTCTTGTCTTTGAGACACCATAGTGATTTGAAAGGACTCTGCTCAAGCATATTGCTGTTGCCTTTATTTCTGCAATACTAGTACTTTTCTTGGGGTTACTCGCATGCAGAAATAGGACTTTTTGAGGAGAGAGAAGGGAGGGCGAGCCATACCTGTGAACACACCTGCAATACCTGAGGAATATGCTAATTAGAATATGGACAATATATTTCAATAATTTTAAATGAGCGTATTTGCCAGTTATCTTAGGGGTGTTCACAGGTATCTCACCACGAGTGGTATAGGGGAGTTTTGACCACGGTAAGCTACAATAATGCGGGGTTAAGCCTATGCTAATGAGATATAAACAGCGATTGTTTTGACAAATAATTAGCCTTATATATAGAGGCAATAACCCCCAGGGCAAATAACATCTGTTATTGTTTTAGGTATTATAAGCCCTGATTTAACAGAACTTTGTGCTTCTAGCCCTAAAACTAAAAAAATAAATAAAAAAAGACATCCCATTGATCACAACTCTCTTTCCAGGATTCTAGGTATGTGCTACAAGAGCAGTATTACATGTTATAGCAGCAACTGCATCCAAATCCATGGTAAATTCAGTTTATATTATGATGCAAATTTGTTTCCAAGCATAAACTATTTTTAAACTTGTTAAACTTGTTCATGAAAAAGTTGCTTTTTTTTTTTTTGCTATCCCTTTTAACTAATGCTCGAGAACCTGTTTTTATTTATTATTATTTCAGGAAGGAAAATGACACAATGGTCAGGATATTAAAAACAGAGTTAAAAAAAAAAGATGGACCAGTTGGATTTGTGGGTTGTTCAGTGGGAATTAAGATACAATAATTATGTTCCTATTATTTCAACAGTCAAAAGACAGTGACATGATGTTTTAAGCTGTCAACAGCTGTTAAACACTGGTAAAGTAAATTCAGGCTGCAGATACCATGCTATAAGACAGAGGTGAGCCCATTAATCATATGCAGTGAATAATAAAACAGTTGTACCTGTTCATGTCTTTTGAAGTCTACTGCTAGAGAAAATGTCAAAGGGTATCAAACCCAGGTATCTATTTCTTAACTCAATAATGCAGTTTTAATAGTCAGTAGACACGCTAAAAAAATCAAATGCACAATGGTGACATTAATGGTAATTATTTTTTATATGTATGTACCTGTACACACACACATACATTTCTGACTATAGTGTAGAAGTTCAAGAAGGGCATGACAGTACTAGTGATTTGAGAGTTTCCTCTGATTTACATACCTGTCAAGTGCTGGCCTCAGCCGGTATTCTTTTGTGGCTGACAAGATCGCTTTGATTAGGTTATCTGGAAAGGAGAACAGAAAGGACACAACAATCAGTTATGCAAAGTTATGTATCCTTATAGTGGTAGGACAGAATACTGTAGCACAATAGGATAAGGTGAATACAGTAACATTGAAATAGTACAGACAGTGGCTTCCGGTTGAAGAGCTGAAGAAGATGGCAGCGTCTGACTGAAGCTCCATCCACAGCCGAAACCCTTAATGAACTCACAACTGATAAACACAACCTAGAAACCCCAAACCTTGTTTGATCAGAAGAATAAAAGAATAACTCACTAAGCATGCCTTCTAAAAAAATAATTAAAAAAAAACACAGACACCAGAAGCATCAGACTTCTTCAGGACAAGGGACCTACCCTTGAGGCCTAGAAAGCGGTAAGCAACACAGCAAGCGGACTCCGGTTCAGAGGAAGAGACATCATCGTTTGGTCCAAACCAGCTAAGCACCAAATAAGACATAGAAGACTTGTTTGTTCAGATGCAGGCCATGGTCCAATGTGAAATACAAAAAGCTTTGAAGGAAGTAAATGCCGACATAGCCGACCTAGGAGAATGGGTGGATGCAAATAAAACTAAAATAGATGAACTGTTAGCCCATCAAGATGAACAAGACCAAGAAATAATCATGATAAACACAAATATTGAGGATCTAATGGAACGACAAGAAGCCCTGGAGAAACGGTCACATCGCAGCAATATGTGTATAAGAGGAATACCGGAGATGGTCATACAAGTAGAGGACTATCTCAAGAGCTTTCTTCCTGCCCAACACTGCAGAGGAAGAATTCCTGAAGGATAGAGCTTATAGAGCTCTGAGATACAAACCGAAGGTGGAGGAAAATCCCAGAGATGTAATAGTCTGCCTATATTGCTACAAAATGAAGGAAGAAATAATATAGGGAGCCAGGACTCATCCTCAGATCAGATTCGACAACAATAATATACAGATCTATGCAGATCTTGCACCATCAACATTGCAAAAAAGAAGGGATGTATAACTGATAACAGAGGCACTGAGATCCAGAGAAATAAAATATAAATGGGGTTTCCCTGCCGTCTTTTCTCCACACACAAAGGAACACAGATCATCATCAAAACGCCAGAGGAAGGAGAGGCCCAGCTATTTTTGTCTTCACTTTAGATATGTACTAGAATCAGAGCTGAGAACTTGCATTATATAGTATAAGTATACATGTAAATAATACAATATTGGACTCTTCCCATGATCGATGCATGACAGACGCTCTCTAGATAATCAGAGGACGAGTAAAGAAAGAAAAAGGGATACAGCTAAGGAAATCCCACCTGTAGATTGCAAGAGCCTCAGGTTAGAGACCAAATCCAAAGAGGGCCACAATGCCGTGAACAACTGAATATAGATAAGAGATTGACTTTATAAAGGGTTAAATGAATTATGCCAGACTACAGAGGGAAAAGGGAGCAGATGCCAACAGGGACAAAGATAGATAGAATAAGACAAGTTAAAAATAATGTGAGTTGCTATATAAAGCACAATTATCTGAAAATACCAAAGAAAAGTTGTGTATAACTTATAAGATGTTAAAAAAATGTTGTATTGTTAAAGAACTGTAGACTTGAAGACGGTTGCATTGTTAGAGGCCACAGGTTATATAGATCTAGAGGAAACAACTGGAAGGGAGAAACCTTTAATAACCATGACACTGAACATCAGAAAAGCAAAACAAAAAAGGCTACAGCAACATAAAACCCCAGAAGGTATAGGAACGTTCCGGCATTGCCCCACGGTGGATCCCCCACCCACATCCAGGCACACAAGTTGTACCTATATTTCCCCCACCCCAATTGAGGACCGAAACACGAGGTTGAAGCAGACTTCTAAATAGCACCACCCAGAAACATTTTATTCTACTAAAAAAAGACAGGACAATAAAGCTACAATAAATGGGAGGCTTACACAACAGAAAACACTAAAAGGACATACAACAAAAAGCAGATATAATCTATCTTCAAGAGACACATATCTCTAAGAAGACCCTCCCCCAAGTACTGGGACAGACTTTACCCACAAGTATATCTGTTGTGACAAACGGCTTACTCCGGGGCTCCGCCGTCTGTCCGGGACTGTTAGAACACGGTCTTTTAGGGTAGGTTAAATGATGAGACGTCACGTACTGTTCCTTTAAACAGGCTATGCCTGGTTTATTCAGTCCCAGGCACTGAGACTGCCACAGTTTAAACAGAAAACAAAGCCAAACAAAAAGCTGCTCGTCTGAGCGATAACTTAAACTTAGATGTCCCTGACTCAGAGTTGGAAGTGGCTTGTCCACTTCCACCAACAAAATAAGTACCTTTGCAGTCTTTAGACAAACTAACAGAATGAATGAAGCGATTTGGGAAAGAGGCTTTCTCACCCCTCTGCAGTTCAGCAGCCTTCCAGGCTCTTGGGCGGGGCCCAGAGGAAACAGGAAACAGGTCTTATATACCTGAACTCTAATCAGCATGACAGGTGACAGAAAACAGGCAGCAGACAAACTGTGGAATGGAGTGCCTGTACCACGAGGCTGCCCTGTTCAGCTTAGACAGGACAGAAACTGTTCAGTATCCTGGGAGCCCTGTATATGGAGTTTATTACCAACCCCTGGTTTCTGTCACATATCCTCCCCCCCAGCTCAGACCTCGAGGGGTGAGCGACCATGGATATTAGGGAGTGCATCCTTGACAACCCGTCGGCATTGCCATGTTTGTGCCCCGACCTGTGTTCCACAGAAAATTTAAAGGGCTGTAGGCTTAGGAACCACCTGGTCACCCTAGCGTTCTTCTCCCTATTTTGACACATCCAGGTAAGGGGTGCATGATCTGTGACCAATCGGAACTTTCTCCCCAACAGATAATACTTGAGTGTCTCTACAGCCCACTTTATTGCGAGACACTCTTTCTCGACTATGGAGTAATTTTTCTCCTGGGGATTTAGTTTCCTACTTAAATAAAGGATGGGGTGCTCCTCCCCTTGAGACTCCTGGGAGAGTACCGCCCCCAGCCCTACCTCAGATGCGTCGGTTTGGACTACGAACTCTTTGGAGAAGTCAGGTGTGACCAACACTGGTTGGGCACAGAGAGCTTCTTTCAGGCTTCTAAAGGCCTGTTCGGCTTCGGGGGACCACTTTACCATTAGCGGTCCTCTTGCTTTTGTGAGGTCGGTTAGTGGGGTTGCCTTAGTTGCAAAATTGGGAATAAACCTCCTATAGTAGCCAATTAACCCCAAAAAGGTCCTTACTTGTTTTTTTGTGACTGGCCTTGGCCAATTTTGTATCGCCTCTACTTTGAGTGTTTGTGGTTTGAGTAACCCTCTACCAATAGAATACCCCAGATACTTGGCCTCCTCCAGACCAATAGTGCATTTAGCGGGGTTAGCAGTTAGTCCAGCAGACCGAACTGCGTCGAGCACAGCTTGGACCTTTGGAAGGTGGGACTGCCAATCTTCACTATGGATTACCACATCATCCAGGTAGGCGGCAGCGTACCGAACATGTGGTTTTAAAATTTTATCCATCATTCTTTGGAATGTGGCGGGAGCTCCATGTAAGCCAAAAGGCAGCACCTTATATTGAAAGAGGCCGTCTGGGGTTGAGAAGGCTGTTTTTTCTTTTGCCCTTTCTGTGAGGGGAACCTGCCAGTACCCTTTTGTTAGGTCTAGGGTTGTGAGATATCGGGCTTTGCCCAGTCTCTCTACAAGTTCATCCACCCTGGGCATAGGATAAGTATCAAATTTTGACACCGCGTTTAGTTTCCGGTAGTCATTACAAAACCTTGTTGTACCGTCTGGCTTTGGGACTAAAACTATAGGGCTGTTCCACCCACTTTGGGATTCCTCAATTACGCCTAGTTTTAGCATTTTTTTAACCTCTAAACTTATAGCCTCTCTCTTGGCCTCTGGGATTCGGTACGGTTTAAGGTTAACTCGGACCCCCGGTTCAGAGACTATGTCATGTTTAATTACGTTAGTTTTACCTGGCTGTGTAGAGAAGATTTCTTTGTTCCTTCTCACTAAACTCTGGACCTCTCGTTTCTGATGCACGGACAGTGTTTCAGCTATGCTAACCTCTGGGTCAGTTTCTTGATTCTCTGACGGACCTGGGGGTACTAGGGTTAACAAGACCTCTCTATCTTTCCAGGGCTTGAGTAGGTTTATATAGTAAATTTGCTCAGGTTTCCTCCTACCTGGCTGCCTTACCCTATAATTTACTTCTCCCACTCTTTCCAAGACCTCATATGGCCCATGCCATTTAGCAAGGAATTTACTCTCCACGGTGGGAACCAGAACTAGTACCCTATCACCTGGAAAAAAAATTCTGACCCTAGCACCCTTATTATACGTATTCCTTTGTGCTTCTTGAGCTTTATCCATGTGTTCCCTCACTATGGGTAGGACTGCAGCAATGCGGTCCTGCATTTGGGCAACATGCTCTATTACACTTCTGTAAGGGGTAACCTCGTGTTCCCAAGTTTCTTTGGCTATATCCAGTAAGCCCCTTGGATGTCGGCCATACAATAGTTCAAACGGGGAGAAGCCTGTGGATGACTGGGGAACTTCCCTAATGGCAAATAACAGGTATGGTAACAAACAGTCCCAGTTTTTCCCATCCTTATCGACCGCCTGGCGTAACATGCTCTTTAAGGTTTTATTGAACCTTTCCACTAAACCATCTGTTTGTGGATGATAGACTGAGGTTCTGAGATGCTTGATTTTTAGGAGTTTACATAGCTCTTTCGTTACTTGGGACATAAATGGTGTTCCCTGGTCAGATAAGATCTCTTTAGGAATTCCGACCCGGGAAAACAGAAGTACTAACTCTTTTGCTATGTTTTTAGCAGAGGTGCTACGTAGGGGAACTGCCTCCGGATATCGGGTAGCATAATCTAATATTACCAATATATGCTGATGTCCCCTAGCAGACTTTATTAGGGGTCCTACTAGATCCATAGCAATCCGGTCAAATGGTACCTCTATTATGGGAAGGGGTACCAATGGGCTGCGGTATGCTTTGAACGGGGCGGTGATCTGACATTCTGGGCATGAGGAACAATAGTTTGTAATTTCTGCCAGAACCCCAGGCCAATAAAAGCTTCGGAGAACCTTTTCTTTTGTCTTTTCCACCCCTAGGTGTCCCCCCAATGGATGACTATGTGCGAGGTGTAATACTACGTTACGGAATGTCCGTGGTACCAACAATTGTTTAGTTGTAACTGATTTTCTTTTATCAACCCGATATACTAGGTCGTTCTCTACCTCGAAGTAGGGGTAAGCAAGTGACCTATCTGGTTGGCCATGAGTACTATTCTGGTCCCGTATATTTCCCCTTGCTACCGCTAATGTGGGGTCCTCCCACTGGGCCTTCTTAAAACTCCCAGGACTGACCTCTAGGTCAGCGAGGGTCTTATCCTGTACTGGGGTGGTAAGTGCCTGATCAACATCTTGATTTGGGGTATTCCCTACCAAAGTAGTGATGGGGAAGGGAATTTCACAGCACTCCTCCTTTTCCCCTTTCTTATTTGGGCCCTCGTCAACCTCCATTTCTGAAAAAGGGAAAGGATTTGTTTCTTCTAACACTTCGTTATGGTCTGCTATTGAACTCTGGGCGCTATTCTGAGCTGGGGACCACATTTTTAGAAAATGGGGAAAGTCGGTCCCTATTAACACATCATGTGCCAGTTTGGGTACAACACCCACCTTGAAATCTAAAGAACCAAATTCTGTTTAAAAAAAAACATCAACAGTGGAATATTCATGATTATCCCCATGTATACAACAAATTGCCACTCTTTGTGAACTGTTTACCTGTTTCTTCTTAATGGGCAATAGGTATTCGGACACTAGTGTGACCATACTCCCAGAGTCAAGAAGTGCCCGAACCCTCTTACCATTAACCTTTACAAATGCCCACAGATGGTTATTCAAGGGGTCCTCTGGGCTAGGGCCCATACATTGGGACAACAGCGAATAAGGTTCCACGCTGTTGCATTGCATGGGCTCATCATTTAGTGGGCAGATTTTTGCTGTGTGGCCCCTCTCATGACAATTTACACATTTAGGTACATAGTCTGTGTCCCACTTAGAGCCTTTTCCCGGCTCCCCATGTTGGCTATTGCCCTTAGTGTGCGAACCACTGTTGCTGGTGCTGCGTGAAGGTGGTCGCCGCTCTTCAGCTCCCCTTAACCCCGGTACCCTTTTACCGTCTCTGGAAGAGTCCTGGAACCTCGGGTAGTGGGGTTGCTCCACGACTGTGGGTTGCGGGTGCTCTCCTGCTGCATTGTACCTTTCTACGAGGGCCACAAGCTCATCCGCATTGTGGGGGTCACTCCGACTGACCCAATGGCGTAAGGCAGAGGGAAGTTTCCTCAAGAACTGGTCCATGACCAACCGTTCCACAATGTGGCTTGCTGAGTTGATCTCGGGTTGTAGCCACTTCCGGGCGAGGTGGATGAGGTCATACATCTGGCTTCGGGTGGCTTTATCCATCGTGAAGGACCATGCGTGAAACCTTTGGGCGCGAACAGCCGTGGTTACGCCGAGGCGGGCGAGGATCTCGAACTTCAATTTTGCATAGACGTTAGCTTCGGCTGGCTCTAGATCAAAGTAAGCCTTCTGGGGTTCGCCGCTTAGGAAGGGTGCGATTAGACCAGCCCACTCAGCTTCTGGCCATCCCTCTCTCTGTGCCGTGCGTTCAAACGTGAGAAGATAGGCTTCCACATCATCCGAGGGTCCCATCTTCTGAAGGTAGTGGCTTGCCCTGGTCATTTTCGGAACTGGGGCTGCCGCTGCCAGTGGAAGGTTACTGATAGTCTCCCTCAGGATCTCGAGTTCCTGCTGTAAGCCCTGAGCGAACCGCTGTTGCTCCTCTTTCAGCAAGCGGTTTGTCTCTTGCTGGTTTGCATTCGCCTGTTGCAGGGCTTCATTCGCGTCTCTCTGGACAGCGACATTGCGTACCAGCGCACTCACCACGTCTTCCATCTTGTTTGGAGAGAGAGAAAAAAAACCTTTTTTTTTTTTTTTTTCTTTAAAGTTCTTTAACCCCCAGACCTTTTAGTGTTCTGCCCGCATTCTCCACCATATGTGACAAACGGCTTACTCCGGGGCTCCGCCGTCTGTCCGGGACTGTTAGAACACGGTCTTTTAGGGTAGGTTAAATGATGAGACGTCACGTACTGTTCCTTTAAACAGGCTATGCCTGGTTTATTCAGTCCCAGGCACTGAGACTGCCACAGTTTAAACAGAAAACAAAGCCAAACAAAAAGCTGCTCGTCTGAGCGATAACTTAAACTTAGATGTCCCTGACTCAGAGTTGGAAGTGGCTTGTCCACTTCCACCAACAAAATAAGTACCTTTGCAGTCTTTAGACAAACTAACAGAATGAATGAAGCGATTTGGGAAAGAGGCTTTCTCACCCCTCTGCAGTTCAGCAGCCTTCCAGGCTCTTGGGCGGGGCCCAGAGGAAACAGGAAACAGGTCTTATATACCTGAACTCTAATCAGCATGACAGGTGACAGAAAACAGGCAGCAGACAAACTGTGGAATGGAGTGCCTGTACCACGAGGCTGCCCTGTTCAGCTTAGACAGGACAGAAACTGTTCAGTATCCTGGGAGCCCTGTATATGGAGTTTATTACCAACCCCTGGTTTCTGTCACACTGTCCTCAGATAAAAATTAAAAAAAAGAGAGAGAGGAGTAGCCATTCTTATAAACATATACATTTTGTTACAGATAAAATTAAACATGACACTGAGGGAAGTTTTCTGATCATAACGGGGAAGACAGCACTTTGGCAACCTACCGAACATCCCCCACACAGAAATAATAATATCAAATACTGCCAGTCACTAAAATCATCTAAAATTTATGAGAGCAAAGAAGCTCTATACAGTGATCCATGAACCCAAATTTATAACTCAGGACATATATCAGATAAAATCAGAAACGGAACAAGACAGGGATGCCCCCTATCCCCCATCCTATTTTTTCTGTGTATTAACCCATTGGCCATGAAAATAAGAAGCCACCCCAGTATAGCGGGACACAAAATAAGTCAAATTCAATACAAAATAAGCCTATTTACAGACATCATACTCCTTTCATTAACCAAACCACTGATCTCTCTACCACATCTATTTAGAAGAACTAAACAAATGTGGCCAATTTTCTGGCTTCAAAATCAGAAGCTTTGGCCATAAACATACCACAAGCAACAATTCAATTAATATAATTACACTTTGAACTAACCTGACAAAAAGAATATATGCCATATAAAGGAGTTAACATAATCAAAACATCTGATTCCCTCTACAAATATAATTATCCAGCTCTAATGAAGACTCTGAGCAGAGATTTAGAAATCTCGGCTAAATATTCAATATCCTGGCTGGGTAAAATGTATTCTGTATTGTATGTCTTTATTTATATAGCCCCAAAACTGTACTCGGCTCAGTACTAAGTACTGTAAAGATTAATCTACTCCCCAGATTATTTTATTGGTTCCGATCCCTGCCCATTCCGATTAAATTAAAAGAAATATATCAGCTACAGAAAAAAAATATCTAATTTTATTTGGGCAAACAAGAAGCCTAGAATAAAAAAATAAAAAAACCCTATATAGACCAACCCATGAAGGTGGTCTAGCTCTGCCAAATCTCCTAGCCTACTATAGAGCAGAAAGAATAGACCAGCTTGCAATGTGGCATCTACCCAGCAAAAAAGCGAGATGGGTAGAGATAGAAAACAAAAGGTCAAACCCCAGACTGTCATAACTTTGTAACACCAGACCCATGGGGAGCCCAACTAAAGCAGACCTATTCCAGGAATCTCTCAAACAGATGTACTTTCCGCTTCTAGAACCATGATAGCGACTAACTGGAAACAACCTGCCCCCAGAGGTCGCGATAATCAAAAACAAAATGTGGAAAACCACGTGTATGGAGAAATTAACAGGATTCCTACATGATGCACTAGAGAAAGTAACCAAACCATGGGAGCCATGGTGTTAAACATTCCCCGACCCGAATGCACTAGTAAACCTGCTGACAATATAAGACCATTGAGAAATGTCCTGTCACGATGCAAACCGACAGTGGAATTTGTAAGAACAGAAGCAGTTTGTATGAAGTAATAACCTGTCAAATCATAGAATTGCCTCCTCCCCATCCCCACTGCCCCCCCTTGAATGTACAAATTATTGGGGAATGAGCGATAAAAAAATTGCAGGAAACAAACAAAAAATACAATAGTGTACACTGTTAACAAATAATAATAATATGTGTAAGTAGGTCCCTGCTCACGTGAGCTAACAATCTAATGATGAGCATGTAGCACAAGCACTAAACAAATATCATAAGCCAGCCATGTAACACCTTCACTATCATTTTGAATGCTTCGGCTTTGTACAACAGCCCTTTAAATTTGGGCCAAAAAACCTAGCAAGTAACACAGAGTACACAGTACGATATTCAGGCGTTCATACCTAATGGAGGAAAGAATGTTGCACAGATTCTGAAGTTGCTGTAATCCGGGCTAGGTTCTAAAGCCATTTTAGGAATCTCCTCAAATAAAATTTCAGATTAATATTTCTTTCAAATAAAACACAACAAAAGGACATCAATCAATATGAGAACATGATAAAAAAAATAAGAGCATTTGTAAAACAAAAATACCTTTTGACCATTTAAATTCAACTGTGCCTTTAACTAGAGCATAAGCAGATACCTAAGGCTGCGTCCATAGACACAGCAGCCATACGGAGGAGTGCGGAGGCGCGCGGAGGCTGAGGGAAAGCAGGTACTTTCCCTGGCCTTCGTTCGCGCGCCGTCCAGGGGCGTGTCTATGGGCTGGCCAGTGACGTCACGGAGCTGGTTGGGCGAACCGCTCACGTGACTGCCCTATCGCGCGAGAAATCAGTTTTGACTGATTTCACGCGCATCGCGGGCCCCCTTCCCGCGCACCCGCACACTGTATAGACATGATCACTGCCTTTAGGCAGTCTGATCGCGCAGCGTGCGGACGCGTCAGCGTGGTCTGCCCTGCTATGGCCGCAGCCTAAGCAGGCTGGAGAGGAAAGCCCCCCCTCCCCACCTTTTCCCACCACCCGCTGTATTTCATATTTATTTATTTTAAATGGACTAATGTGTTGTATCTGTAATATCTGAGGTTACCATTGTAAGGTTTAGCCAGCACTGGGCTCTAGCTAGGGCTCCATTTTAACCTCCCGGTTAATTAATATTTAAAATTCTTCCACTTCACTTCTGGGTTAAGTGATGTCGCGGTCACGTGTTCGTGATGTGCTGGAGAAGCCCTGGCACCCTGTTGCTGCAGCTCCTCTGGCACTCAAAGAGTTAAAGTTGTTTAAAAAAATGGCTGCGTAGGCAGTGAATTTAATATAATGGTAACCCTGCCACGTAGTCCTCCGACAACATACAAAAGGATAGCACAGTCAGATGTAGCCGTTATTGCAAGCTGCGGCGTGTTCCCGTGGGCAAATAACAGGCTAGCCCATGGCTGATTCAAAACAATGGCTGCTTCTCCTGCCGATGCATCGTGCATGTCCTGCTGCCACGGATTGCAATAAATGTGGCTATATCTGTACAGTGGTATAGTTAGTTAATGGCAGTTAGATCCTGGCAGGAGAATGCGCTTGACCAGTTTGTTACCTTTGCTATTTTGCAGGAGGTCAGGAGGAACCCAGAGGGATTTTCTGTCTTCACTCATCCTGTCATGTTTGCAAATTGCATACCACATACCAATTATTCAATACAGATCCCGCACATCTCATGAAGAGCGTGCACTGTGTGGCTGTGACTCATATTTCTGGGAAGGTACAGGGGGGGCTTCTGGTAGAGGGGAGACGTTTCTGACACTGCATAAGGAAGTACACAGAGTGGATGGTCCGGCAGCCTTATAGGTCTTTAATCCCGATGACTCATGCCGTTGTGGTCTTTCTGGCAGCGTTGCAGGAATAATACTGTTATTAAGCATTCCCCTACTTACTTCAATGGAATTCCAAGCCTAATATTTGTATCACTCCGAAACAACTTCATCACTTCTCTACTCAGTCCAGTCTCTGAGTTAACGAGGTCCTCGTTAAAATCTTAACAGTTTCACTGCTAGAGGGTCAGCAACCAAGGACCCTCTGGCAGGAAAATGATTAATCACCGTGAGAAAACAGTTTGCAACAATTTGTGGCACTCTTAAATATAAAGACTTTTTTCTTTGAACATTTTTTAACAAGTGTAACCCTCCCTGCCCGGCTTCTGGAGAGATTACATCGGTGCGTTATGTATAGCTACTCTTCATGGGTTACCGTGACTCAGGGGCTGGGTCCAGGCGGTTGGGCGCTGAGGTTGGAAGGTTGTAGAATAATGGGTGCCAGGAACTTTTATAGCACAACAGTCCTTTATTAGTTTCCCTAATGGACAGCGACCGCTCATACTCATTTTGACAACGTTGCACTGTATTTTATGTCAGACATACATGAATATGGTTCTTCTATTAGTGCCCACTCTTAACACTTTAATGGAGGTATATATACTTAGTGGCTCTACGTATATATGGGACCCACCCCCCCCCCCCCTCGGGACCCAGCCCCTCCTGGGAACCACTCCCCCCCTTGTTGCTTCGGAATAGTCATCGGTATTAATCCAATTACTCTGGGTCCTTACGTGGATGCCTGGTGGGTCTCTCTTACTTGACCCAATACCCTTTGCCTTTTTGGGAACTGCCACTTCTATACAGACTGATGAGGAACATTTGCATCGATCCGCAGTTGGAGCAGATCCGACCAGCACCCAGGACCCCTCTTTCCTGAGGCCCTCTGTGGCGTGCCGTATTCCATTCCCCCAACTATTCAGGACTTCATTCCTTCTTTTGGGGATCCTAACTTAAGGGGTACTGTTTCTATCTACAACATAATAAACAGGGGGGCTATTACTTTATAAACATTACTTATCTACTCTCACTGAGGCTCCTCTCCTCTTGTCTTCCTGGAACCTAACCTCCTCGAAGTTTCCCCTCCCCTTACATACTCTCTGTGATGTCATGATCCCATGGTGTTGCCCAGTACACACTAACCATACTAGTACCCCTTTAGAGAGGGGGGTTGGGGGGGGGGGTTAGACAAGCAATATTTTATATTGATTAATGTTCTTGTAGCTTGGGGGGGGGGGTGTTAACATTGTACACGTTTCAGGACTGGAAAAAGAATGCTACCATTTTCTTTCACCAACGTCTGAAGGGCGGTAGGAGCGGCTCAGTGAGTCACTGACTGATAACGACACTCGGTTTCAAACAGGGGAGCCTGGTTCAAATCCCGGTGTCGGCTCCTTGTGACCTTGAGCAAGTCACTCTAGCTCCCAGTGCCTCAGGCACCAAAAACACATAGATTGTAAGCTCTAAGGGGCAGGGACTGTGTCTGTACAGTGCTGCTTGCTGCGCACTGTACTGTAATTGTGAATCACTGAGTCCCATTGGGAGAAAAGCTTTATATATGAAATAAAAGTTGTTATTACTATTATTATATTAACTTGGATTTGCCCAAATAATAATTATGAACATTGTGGAATTTCTAAGAACATAGAAATGTAATTACTGATTTTCTCTAGTTTTGTAAGGGATTGGTAATTGAAACTGTATACGGTCAGCAGGTTCTGTGTTGACTCATTCAAGCAGTGGTACCATGCTTGTGACCATGTGCTCCCCATATGTAGCAATGGGTTGTCTGCATGCAGCACCTGCCTTGAATTAATACAATGATAGGGTTTCCTGGGGAAACACAAATACGTGAATTTAGTGCAGATGATGTCTTTATGACCACAGAATAATACAGACAATGCAGGAAAACTTAAAGAAGCTATTTCAAATAGCAGGCAAGATTTCTATTGAATTTTTTTTAAAACCACTTAAGCTCTCGGAAATATTTAATAAGTGAAATTAAATTACATTATAACTAAGGTGGCACTTATAGTGCGGGCGACGGCAACGCGACGGATGACGTCCCCGTCGCCAGTAGCGAAAGTTATACTTTAACTTTCAGCTACGTCGCAGGCGACAGGGTGATTGATTGGTTCAGAGGCTGTCACATGTGGCGACAGCCTCTGAAAAATCAAATTTAACCCGCTACCAATTTTCCAGACGCTCCGTCGCCGTCGCGCTTACTATAAGCGCTGGTGATGGAGTCAATTGTTTTGTTTTCGGGCGATGTCATGTCGCCGTCGCGGACACTATAAGCGCAGCCTAAGTGAAACTCAGTTATTTTTTGTTTAAAATTAGATACTGTATGTTTCTATTTTCTTTTGATCTGCTACATTGACACGTTGTCTGGTAATTATTGTTCTTCTTCATTACCTCTGTAAACTAAAAGTGCTCCCATCATTAGCCCAACAAGAGAGAAAAGGACTGGATCTACAATCCACCTGTGTACACCACCGCTTATTAACAAACTTATCAAAAAGAAGATTTGGCACTGATCAGAAAAACATTCCAAATCATTTAGTCACTATGGGGATACTAAATATTTTGAAAGAATCTTTACAATGAAAAAATACTTCTGTGATTTGTTTAAAAATTGTGTCAATCACTTTCATTTCAACTACTTGACACGCCACTGCTATTAGTTCCCTTTATCCTAGGAAGCACTGCCCCTTTAACCATTACTACTCCAACCATGAGGGGATTAAAGCAGCAATTTCCCCCCAAAATTAAAAACTCCCAGCTCTATAGGGACCCTCACGACTCCCAGCTCCAACAACTCTACCCAACTCCCAGCTCCCAGGACTCCCCCCGACTCCCAGCTCCAAGGACTACCCCCCCCAACTCCCAGGACTCCCCCCGACTCCCAGCTCCAAGGACTTCCCCCCAAACTCCCAGCACTCCCCCGACTCCCAGCTCCAAGGACTTCCCCCCCAACTCCCAGCTCCCAGGATTCCCCCCGACTCCCAGCTCCAAGGACTCCTCCCAGCTCCAAGGACTCTACCCAACTCCCAGCTCCCAGGACTCCCCCCGACTCCCAGCTCCAAGGACTCTACCCAACTCCCAGCTCTCCCCCCGACTCCCAGCTCCAAGGACTTCCCTCCCAACTCCCAGCACTCCCCCCAACTCCCAGCTTCAGGAAACCCTCTGACCCAGCTCTGGGGACCCCCCAACTCCCAGCTCCAAGGACCCCTCCAACCCTCGATAGTCAGTAAAATTAACCTCCTTACTTTTCATGCTTTACACTCCTCTGCAGTAGCAGAGAAAATCGGGGCGCAAATTTCATTCAGGGACATAGAAAAAATAAGTAACAACAATAGAGCAGCACAGTATATACAATTTAAATACAAATTGGACTTGTCTGTGAATGTTAAACTCGCATGTTCTACGTGTAAATCAGGCACTGGGGTTATATAGAGTAACCAACTCAGAAGAACATCTAGATAGGCTTTGTAGAAGCCTAGGATTGCTGGCGAGAAAGATGCGTCCAGTTCCACTATCACTGGTTATCTTGAGAAAGAGACTGTAAGAGGCACACGGGAGCACAGCATGAGCAGAGGGACAGCCCTTGTTTGCTGCTGGATGTTCATCCTCTTGCTACTGGGAGCCGCTGTGTTCTTCCGAAGAAGAACACAGAGAGGGGGGGGTGGGGCTCAGTCGTGAGCCAACTGTGCTGAAGCAGGGATATCATCCTGAAAACCTGACCTCTTGGTGGCCCTTGAGGACTGGAGTTGCCCACCCCTGCTCTAGGGAAACGACAGGCTAATAATGCTCTTTTCCCAAGGGTATATAGAGTTAACTGCGAATGTGATTGAAAGTTGTGTATCGTCTACTTCTGGGCACATCTTTTGCACCATCGTTTGCTAACTTGTTTATGGGATTATGGGAGTCACTTTTTATTTATGGTGATCACAATTTATTTCGTAAAAATATTCTTTTCTATCGACGATATATTGACGATCTTATTTTTATATGGGAAGGGGGTGCACAAACTTTGGAACACTTTATCCAAACTCCTAACACGAATGATTATAATATATTTTTCACATATGAGCACAATATTCATCATATATGTTTTTTAGACCTCATGTTATACATTCATCAAGAAAGGAATATACAGACTGACGTATATAGAAAGCCCAACTCTAGGAATACATACCTCATGGCCAATTGTAACCATGCTGGGCCTCTTAAGAGAGGAATCCCAAAGGGCCAACTATTACGCTTAAAACGGCTATGTTCTACGGAAGAAAGCTTTGATATACGAGCCCAAAAACTCATTACAGTACTAGGTTCCAAGAGAGGGGGTACAATGAAAAGGAACTTAGGGATACATTGTCCTTGGTGAAATCTATGGAGAGGGATCAACTCCTCTCCATGAATCTCTCGAAGAAAGGACAGTGGGGTAAAAAAGGAACAAAATCATTACCTCTTTTCATTACGCAGCAGGGTGGACAATCTAATGCTATACGGTCAATTGTAGCACGACATTGGGACACACTGAAATTAGATGTAGATCTAAAGGATATTACTGACAAAGGACCAAAAATCGTATTTCGCAAAGCAAAGTCTTTGGCATCATATCTGTCACCAAGTTTATTTTCCTCTCAACATACCACAGGCATAATGAATATTCCCAAGGTCTTCTTTCAGTGTGGCCACTGTAATATTTGTCGATTTGCTAAAAATCTTAAAAAGATAGAGTGTTTAAAACCCAGGTCAGTTAGGACCATAAGGACTTTCATTAACTGCAACACAAGCTAATTAGTCTACATGCTTAGATGTAATTGTGATAAAGTATATATTGGTCGCACCATCAGGCCCCTAAAACAAAGAATTCAGGAACATGTACGGTTAATTAAAAAGATGGATACCCTACACCCAGTCTCACGACATTTTTCTACTTGCCCTATGAGAGGTATTCAGGGTTTTTCCTTCTCAGGTTTAGAGCATGTACCAGCAGCAACAAGAGGGGGAGACAGACTTAACATCTTAAATAAACGAGAAATGTCTTGGATTTTTTGTATGAACAGTCTCCACCCACATGGTATTAATGTGGATTGGGATTTGGCCTATAGACATGAGTGATATATACTCATATTAGGTATGTTTCTGTTTGTTACCACTGAGTCTATACTGGGTGTGAATTTATTCATTCCTGATCGGTTTGATAAAAAAATCCCCTTTAGGATGTGCTGTATACTATCACAAACTCTCCCAAAAATATCCTGTTGTTGAATTATTTAATTTTTCTTGTATGATATCAGTTCTCTCCTGGAATCTGCCATATAGCTGCTTCGTGGTTAACGCTTACTAAAAATAACAATTACTATTATATATGTACTGTGTGAAGATTGAGATAATGTGTGTGGCTATCATCACCTCCATTTTGGCCTAACCGCCATTTTGAGTGTTTGCTTGTATGTATGTTTATTTGTTTAATTCGTGTATGAACTGTGAATGTTTGATTCTGCAGAGTATCGCTCCTGGATGTAACTCACCCTTGTGTAATTCCTACAAGGCATGCAAGAATTGAAATAGCATTCGTAAGAGGTTTTTCCTGTCTTAAGATATTTCTGCTGACCATAGTGTAGCTGTTATCTGACAGCTACAGTACATACAGGGCTGGACACAGTAACTCCCTTATGTCACAAGGTTAAAGGCGGCCCACATTATGGTGATAAGAGGGTAAGAATATAGCAATGTAAAGCATATTTATATATCAATATGTATTTTTGTTTAAGTCATCATATATTATTTATCTCTAAGCCAGCCCCCTTAAGGGATGTATTACTCATTTTGAAATGTATAAAATGTGATACCAATCAATATGTTGGCAGAGGCCTGAGTTCCTTGTTGGAATTCTTTTCTCTCAATTGTGCCTTGGTACAGATAAACTCATGTTGTTACTTTTTGAACCCTTGACTCATTGACTTTATTTCTACGCTTTGACAACTGTTGTTATAAGGATTATATCTGATGTTGTTATAATATGTTCATTCTGACTTAGATAAGTTTTAGGACATAAGTCCATAGTCATAAATAATTGTCAAAATCTCTCCATATACTATGTTAAAGGGAGAGAAAAATAATATAGATCCATAACAGATGATTGATCATATAAATCCTGATTATTCTGTTCTTATTATTATGATTATTATATATCATTTTCTTTTTTATTATTTTTTTCAACATAGGAGTTTTTGTTTTAGCAATTTATTTTTTGTTATTTTCTTATGTGTACTTCTTTTTTCGTTATGCATGCTTATATATATAGACTTTTTCTTTTCTTAGAAAGATTCCTATTTTGATCACGATTATACTGTTTTCCTTTTTCTCTCTTTGTTTACGCCAGGAAATAGTTATATGAGTCTATGTCTAATGACCATTTGTATGGGCACAACTATATTAGGTGTGGATCTGCAGTATAATTTTTCTTTCCCCCCCTTTTTTTTAATTGCGTTCTTTTTCTTGGTTTTTTTGAGTAATACTTGTTTTTTAATATGTATTGTGAGTGTGCTTCAGTTTGATGTGCTAGGTCGGACAAGCTAATTGTTATTCACTTTTCTTTCTCTTTCTGCACTGTTTTTAAACTTTGTTTTAGTATGCCTTCATCTTGTGTCCACATTAGGTTACTAATAAACAATTATGCATCTTTAGCATTAGTGCACACGTGATTGATGGCATACATGGTGGTTTGAACTTTTTTAATTTATTCACTCCCTGCCCGTGATGTGCGGGTGCGTGGTGCCAGAGAGGTGGAATAGAGTTCAACTATCAACCGTGAGTACATGTGCTCACATCCAGTGAGATAACGGGAGGTTTGAAAAGCCCGCCCAGAGGGGCACCGCCGGGTGGAGTGACATACTCACCGGGAACAGGTTAGACGGCTTCTCCCCTCACTGCATGGACTATTATATTTATTATTTACGCCACGCTGGGATTATACGTGATTTATGTCTCAAAAGGATGTAACCTGGTTTGTGCATTATTATTGTCATGCTCACAGGCAACACTAAGGATATAGAGCACCCAATTAGGGATTTTCCCTTGTCTACATTATCGTCTACTTCTGTTCACATCCTGGAGGGCTTGCCGGCGACCACGTGAACGCTAACCCATGCAATCACGTGGTTGTGTAAGGCTAAGGCCCCGCTCCCTTAGTCAGCGTGCCCGCACTGCAGACAGGCGGGGCGCTGACAGACCGCGATATGCGGTCTGTAGGGAGCGGGAGCCGGAGCGGGAGGTGGGCGGGAGTGGGAGGCTTGAGCGGGAGGGGGGGCGTGGCTTGAGCGGAGGGACCCGCAACCCCCACCCCCCTCCACGGGCTCGGGCTCTGGAGCTGCTGATGGAAGGTAATCAAAAGCAACACACACACACACACTCATACACTCATACACACGCACGCAGGCACTCATACACACACACGCAGGCACTCACACACATACACACAAACACAGAGGCAGGCACTCGCACTCAGGCACACACATACACAAACAAAGACAGGCACTCACACTGCTTTCCCTCCACACTCCTCCCCGCTCCCCAAAGCCTCCCCTCCTCCCGAAGCCTCCCCTCGTCATTGGCTCACAGCCACACCACGTGACGCGTCGACGCTAGGGATTACAATTCTCTTGAATCCCCTAGCGGCTGACGCGTCACAGCGTGTAGTGAGCTGTTCAGCCAGGGGGGACCGGGACCGGCTCGGGAGGATTCCCCTGCTGGTGGGGAACTCGCATGTGGCCGCCCGCGCCGCCGGGCGCAGCGGGTCCCAGCCCTAACAGAAGACCGTTGCACTCAAGCTGCACCAGTGTTCCGGCACTTAAAGCAGCAATATGTTGGGTGAGTTGGGGGGTTGATTTGTGGGATCATTTTTACCTTAAAGTCCCCAGGGGGTACCGCAGAGTCCAACTGTGCTTCTCCCATTTCTAAGGACTACCCATTTTGCCTTAAAGCTGCAGTTCAAGCTGACATTTTATTTAAAAAAAATCCATTCAATATGTGCATCAATACAATCTGCACACTGACAAGTGATTAGCTAAGTTGCCGATCAATCTATTCCCCCTGTAGTTGATCGATGAAGATTCGGCTTGGGGGTTCTTTAAAATCACTGTTAGGGCTGCAGAAGATTACCCAAGATGCAAAGTTCTGTGACCCGGCAGGCACAAGATACAATTGGTGCACTGCTAGAGAGAGGGCAGAGCTCAAGAGCCAGGGCCTGTCTCAGAAGAGGAAGGGGATGTGACTTTGTAAATGGTTGCTATAGAAACAAAAATGCTTGTTACATTAGAATACATTAAAAATGTCTTTAAAAAACAAAACTGATTTATTTAAAAAAAACACACATGTAGGATATTGCTTGAACTGTAGCTTTAAAGAAGCAATCCAAGAAATATTCTACATGTGTTTTTTTTAGATTCATATAAATCAGTTCTGTAGTATTAGATAATACTTACTACTTTTTTTATTTTAAAATTCAACTCTTAATGCCATTGTTGTAACACTTTCCTGTTTGTGATAATTTGTTGTCAATATTCCCAGCAGTTTGAGCTGCAAACTGTAACAATAGATAATGTTATCTTAGCTATATAACAATACATTGTTGCTGCTGAAGTACACATGACTGAGGGATTGATTGAAACTGAAAGGCAGCCATTTAGTGAACCCTGGGAAGCAGAATTTTGCTGATCGATCACAGGAAAATGAACCGTCCGGCACCTTAGGTAATTCATTTTCAATAAAGGAAATCCAAAGCTGCATATATTAAAATTTAAAAAAAGATTTTTTTAAGATGCTTAGATTGCCTCTTTATACGGTGGAACAAGCAATATTGGGTCAGTGAAGTTAGATACCCAATTATTTTCAGAAAAGCAACAATTTATATATAGTGCTAACCATTGGGCCTATAATAATCAAGTTAATGTTTAAAATGTCAAACATGACAGTGACCAATTCATTACAGTACATTGTGCCAATTCTCATTTTAGTGTGCTCTGTTATCCAAGTGCTACATACAAATCCTAATCCTACCCAGGTCTCCTATAACAAACAGATCAAGCAGTCAAGATTATGGATCACAAACTGGTAACTTGATCTACAGTATGCATACAGGACATTAACTAAGGCCCTAGGCATGCAACAAAATATCTCAACATGTGTCTACAGAGCAATTACACTGGAATTAGGTAGTGGAGCAAGATAGTTGGTTGAGGCGGCAGCAGGTGAGAAATTAATGTTTTAAAGTGCCTATAGTTTCTACAGAGAGGCTTTCGTTGTACAAATGTCACAAGTGATGTGTTAAAATATATACATTTCTCTGAATACATTCTGTTTCTGTACCAAACAAATTAACAGAGACTGCAGCACAGCACCCACTGCCCCTACAGCAATGAACATTTGAAGCAGTTTATGAAAGGATAACAAAGGAGGGAGAGGGAGTAGGGGATATTTTATTGGACCAACAAATAGTATGTTACAAGCTTTGTAACCTCTCGGGGTCCTTTATCGGCTGTGGCAGAAATACAGAAACACAATATAATTATACAGCGTATGTCAGAGGGATATCAGGCTACAATGGATGCCGACAGGAAGTGTGAAATAAGATGAGGTAGAAGCAGGTAGCCCCGTGTGAGAATTAACAGTAGAGACATCCTATAGAGGGCTATTCTCTTAGATATACAGGAGATGTGAGAGGGAAGTGGGACAAGACCGTGAATGATCAATAAAAGGTATCATACCACCTACTCCGTCCCCCTCCTTTGTTGCTACATGGAAGAAAGGCCCCCCAACAGCACGCCCCCCCATCCTTCTTTGCTTACTATGAAATGATAAGGCAGTTTTAGGGGCGTATTCTTGATCTGCCAAAAAGGGCCAAATCAGGCCATTTTCAGCCAACATTCCCTCATCGACTTCAATGGGGAATTCCATCTGCAAACAGCCTAATCGGAAGCTTCAGCAGATACAAAATAAACCCCTTTGCCATTTTGCTGCCGATTCATACATCAATTGATGCTTCTTTAGTATTTGACTCTTATAAATCATTTTAGATACAGCCATTTCCAAATTTGGAAGCAGTTACTAGGTTCCATTGTACGGCTACTGTATGTAGATTTTGACTTGTGCATCTTGCAACAGAATAATAATTCCTTCAGTTCCAAGTAGATGTTGCATGGAATATGGCACGAAATGAACCACATCACAGCATTGTTCTGCCCAGTGAATGGTCATATATTCGAATGCACTAGCTCAACAACAACAGCGCAATAGCGTGAAAACGTTAGAGGAAAATGTAATGGTAATTTGTTTCAGGCCGAACTGAAAGTGGCAAACAAGCCCCGATTGTTTCTAGCTTTGTGAGTGACCTTTAATAAATGGTATGGAGGACGTGAATGGTACAGTAGCCGTTCAGCACATGTGTGTCAACATTGGAAACCAGCAAGAAAGCTGTAGGAATTCCTGAGCTTTGGAAATGTCACTGGCATATATTATTGTATTATTATTTTTATTATTATTATTATTCAGGAAGTTCTTTTGGTTTAATCAGAAAAAGGAAACAATCGGTCAATAAAAGTAAATAATGTAGAAAGCCGTAATATAATGTGACAGATAATAAAAATGTATTTTATTTTGTAGTATTTCCGTTCTTTCCCTTGGAAAACTAAGCAGGTCCCAATTCCTTTTTTGTAATCTTTGCTTGCATTAGATTTAGAGTTTCACTAGTTTTCTATATAGCTATCACAGGTCTCATCCATCTCCTGTAGGTTAAACATCGAGACAATGTAACTACTAGCAAATTCTTCATCAGAACCAGCCTAGGAGGAACACGTACTGTATGTGAAATACCAAGAGCAACAATAGTTCAAATCTGATACAATGTATAAAAATTATTCCGTTCCTAGGAAGTGTTTTTTTTGTTGTTTTTTTACACGTTTGGTAAACAGCATTCACTATAATGTATTATAGAGTATTGTACATTAAAGTGCTTAAAAATGTGCAGAGAAAAATACTAGCATGCTCTAACTGTTTTCCAATCTACATATCTTAATACTTACAGTAGTTCATATCTTCTTGTGACCATTATAACATACTGTGTGTGGGTGCACAAATTACTACAAGAGTTGCTA
The DNA here is from genome assembly GCF_040206685.1 of Ascaphus truei. Lineage (NCBI taxonomy): Eukaryota > Metazoa > Chordata > Amphibia > Anura > Ascaphidae > Ascaphus > Ascaphus truei. Next base: position 20,208,329 of record NC_134492.1, on the reverse strand, counting down.
CAAATGTGAAATGAAACAGATTTTGGCCATGTTTTGCTACCACTAAGCCTTTATACTGGACATGTTTGCCTACACAAAATGCTACCCTCTTCACTTTATCAACATTCGTGAATGAGAAGGTTCATGTGATGAACCCCAAAACTCTGCAGTACTAAGGGGACCATAGTCTACATAGTTATCTACATCATTCTGCAAGAAAATGAAGCAGTGTTAATGAATGTCGACCTATAACTGTAGGTCAGTGCATCTGAACCATCTACAAGGAAGCACAACTAAGAAATGTTTTGGGGATAACTCATCAATGCTCTACTAATATATAAATTACGTACAATCACGGCGATTAGCTAATTATTTGGTTATTCCCAGAATGCCTTGCTGCAGTGGAAGTACTGTATGCTAAGAGATAATGGGGAAAGGCAGCAATGCAGACTTGTCTGAGACATGTGAATGTGCTCACGAGTGGTATTTTTATTTGCTCTACACCAGGGGCGCGCAAACCTTTTTTTTGCTGCGCACCCCCTGCTGGCTTCTTCGTTGGCCACCCCTCCTTACCTCGCGCGGCGTCATGGTCGTGTGACGTCATGTTACCCGCTGCGTCATTTGCCGTCACGTTACTGTGGCAACCGTGACGTCATATGACCCCGCCGCGTCAAAGGTCACGCGTCCTGGAGCCGGCTGAATCACGGTAAGTGGAGTGTTGCAGGGGCCTCGTGCGATTCCTCAGCATTTAATTTAATGCCTTGGGGAAGAGCGTGGGACCTCTGCAACCGCCCGCGTGCCCCCAGAAAAATCTCCCGCCCCCCAGTTTGCGCACCGCTGCTCTACACTGTACGGTGGAGGGGTTTTCTCCCTTTTTTTTACTCCCCATAACGTATTTCAACTTCACATTGCAAAGCCAGTATAACTAGCCTCACACTGAAGAGACCCAAAAGGTCGGAACAGCTGTCTGTGAGTAGGGTTACTGGCTGTGCGCTTCTTTAACCCCAGCTGTGCTGAAAAGCTGTGTAATGCGGCCGGCTTGTGCTTATAGAGGTCCATGTCAAAATTTACATGACGTAAAATGTGACACTGTGTGCTCATTTACATGTCATTACCCAGAATCCCTAGCTGCAGTGCTAAGAGATAATGGGGAAAAGAAGGGTGGTAGACCTGTCTCAGACATTTGAATGTGCTCACAAGTGATATTTGTGTTCGTTATTCCTAAAATACTGTACGGTTTAGCAAAGGTTCATCAACTAGAAAGTGGTACATAAAGCAAGAAGTACCATGCACCTAGAAAGTGGTCCAGAAAGCAAGAAGCAACATGCACCTAGAAAGTGGTCCAGAAAGCAAGAAGCAACATGCACCTAGAAAGTGGTCCAGAAAGCAAGAAGCAACATGCACCTAGAAAGTGGTCCAGAAAGCAAGAAGCAACATGCACCTAGAAAGTGGTACAGAAAGCAAGAAGTAACATGAAGGAATTTCCACCGGGAAAGTGCGATGGCTTAAACCTGCACTATGTGCACGTGAGGTGGTAATGTGTTGATTTGTCTATACAGGCAGTCCTCAGTTATCCGGCACAATGTGTTACTCAAAATGGCGTTGGATAGCGAAACGTTGTAAAGCGAAACACATTTTCCCATAGGAACACTGTTTAAATTAAAGGTTCCGTTCCTGAAGGCATTTTTAACACTAAAATACACCAAATATTTTATGCAAGCTATAAGATATGCAGCACGCACATAAATTATATAGTGTATATACTGTATTATATATAATATAACATAATAAATAATATATTATATAGTATAAAATAATATTATATAGTATAATATTATATATATACGCTCTTACGGCGCTTTGCAACGTAGTTTATGTGAAATGTGTATATATATATATATATACACATACACAACGTTGCAAAGCGTCGTAAGAGCGTTCGATAAGCCGTTTTGGCGTTGTAAAGATGAACATAGGTATGCATTGCATAGCGTTGGATAAGCCATTCGTTGTAAAGCGAAGCGTTGTAAAACGAGGACTGCCTGTACATGCAAACATTCCCAAGTTAAGAAAATTGGTGCTGGGTACTGGAGTTCATCTGCTGAGGAGTTAAAGAGCGTCATGCTCTGCTAAACTGCAGGTAAACAAATGCCTCTCACCCTAGATGACCCCTTGAAAGAGTAGCAATGTCAGAGCAATCAAACAGATCATGTAGCACATTAAGAGAAAAAGGGTCAGATGCACATTTTTCTTCTTGGCACACACTTTGTAGTTGGTTTAACCTGCTAGTGAGTTCATGCTGCAGATGGAAACGTGCTACATCATTTATGTTACAAATCAAACAAGTGATGAAGGAGCATCTGGATCGAACTAAAGTTTAAAAAAAAAAGGGGGGGATCCAGACGTGACAGCGACTATTTACATAACTTTTCAATAGCTACTGGTTAAATAAAGCTGCCACATCAACCACAAGGGAATTACTGAAAAGCATAGGGCTCACATCGCTTCTAATGCAATTGCAACATTTATCTAGGTTTAATTGACCTTGTACTGTCTGAAGTTGGTTGCATTTTCAAACAATTCAACACAAATTTGCATAGTGTAGAGCAGTGTTTTTCAACAGGGTTCCTAGGAACCCTTGGGTTCATCGGGCATCCCTAAAGGGTTCCTGCAATTATCTTGTCATCAAATACGGAAACATTTACAATGCATCAGATCTCAGACGCGCTATTAGAGAGGGTCAGGGTTCCTTATAATGCATCTGATCCCAGACTCGCTATTAGGGAGGGTTGGGGGTTCATCAGAATTTCACTCAGGGTTCCTTAACCAAAAAAAGGTTGGAAAGCACTGGTGTAGAGGTTTAATGATCAAGAAAACTTGCACCATCACTGTTCATCTGGGAGCAACACCCATTACTTCATTCATCACAGTAGATTTTTCTGCTGAACCGCATAAATGGTGTGTGCATGAGGCTTTTTCTATCATGCCAAGATGTTGTGTTACCTTGTCCTTTAATTCCAAATGGAGGGACATAATCACGGATCTTCGCCCATTTTCTGAAAGAGTCATCTAGAAACATCGGTGCTGGTTTGGAGAACCTGAAAAAAAGAACAATAAAAAAGCTGAATGGAAAAAGGACGCTTCCAAGACATGACGTGTATCACAGGATTGCTGGTAATAAATGCATTTCTGAAAGTACTGTATTTTAGATTATCTGCATACATAAGGAATCATTGGACAAAAAAACCCCCAAAAAAACTGTTCATATATTACATCAGGGATGACCAACTCCAGAACTCAAGGGCCACGAACAGGTCAGGTTTTAAGGATATCCCTGCTTCAGCACTGGTGGCTCAATCAGTGGCTCAGTGCCATAGTGAAACGTCTTTTTTTTAAGCCGGAATGCATCTCATTCTGTAAAATGTATTTAACTACATTTAGTGGTGAGGACAGGTACAGTGATATGAGCTGATGTCATGAGGTTGCCACACGCCTCTCTGCTGGACACGTACGTAGGGACCACTGGCCCATGCCTTGCACTTGTCTCAAAAGATGACATACCAAGGAAGTCTGCCAGAGTTCAGACAGATGTCCTTTGTGTTACTGGAGTTTAAAGGTCACACAAAAAGCAAGCAAGAAAAAAAACCCTCGGCCACAATGCAAATCCCAACAAGGGAATCATCATCTATATTGGGGAATCTTTATATAAAACGAGAAGCCGTCAAGCTGTTTGACAGAGGGAAGGTAGATTGTGGTCAGTAGATTGAGACTGAATCTATGGAGAAACATTATCAATAGCCATGGTTCTAAACTATAAAAGGGGTCATTAGACATTCCCTGTAGTCCTGGGTAACTGGATAATTAGTTTTTCTTATGTCAGAGGAATGACAACATTGTGTTTTGCACGTGGGTAACAGATCCTGACTTTAAAGAAAGACTATCCGACACCATTTGATCCATTCTTTGCGAGGGCAGAGTCTTGCGATACGCATAATTTCTTCCATTAATACAGAGTCCAACATGAAGGCAATTATATTCTTTTAAAAGCAGATGTTAACCTTTCTAGTGTAGAACACTATAAAAAGCTAATATGAAGAGCAGTAGACAAACTGGCAAAGCAGTGGTACAAGTGTCTGCTTTCATGCCAACCTGCAATGTGCTCAGAAATGCTCTTTGGATTACATTTTGGATACAATATTTATGCTCTTAAAATATAGTGAAAATCTAATTCTAGATTAAATCAAACATTTTCTTCAATGAAACTGGGAATGTAAGATTTGCAAATAAAGAATGTGTGGTATATTGTACCCAATGTCAGCATCACCCTTCTGCAGAGATTCATTATCCCCCGATACAGCTTTTTCCCGCTTATCCTCAACTCTGATCCTGTGTTACACCTATTGACTTGAATGGCAGTAAACAAGGCGTTGCAGTGGGATAACCTGTATCAGAGGTTGGTGTATCTCTCCCTAGAGTTCTGATCACGTGATACAGAGCAGCATTTTTTTTACAGAAGGCGACATGTGAGCAAAAAACTACATATAAAAGAAACTTGAGTTTAAATATATGTAAAAAAAAAAAAAAGGGTGTGTGCGCCAAGCACGCGCATTTTAAGTGAAACTTCTTTGTTTTTTAACTGTTTTGTCACAGAAATTGTTTTTGGGATGGTGATGTTTTCAATGAAAAATCAAAACACAATTTCAGTGACAAAACACAAAGTTTAACTAAGAACGCGCGTGCTCGGTACACACTCCCTGTTTAAGCTATTTGCATTTCTATATTTATACCAACTGAATTCCTTGTGTGTGTGTGTGTGTGTGTCTCTGTATGTGTGTGTGTCTCTGTGTGTGTGTGTCACCCTATGCTGCTGCTGTGGTCCTCTGCACCGTGTGCTCCGTGGAGACTTCTGCGCATGCGTGCCTGAGGCCTCTGCTAATAATTTTGATTTCCGTTAGGTATTCCTGAATATTAACCCGTACTAAACCTTCATGTAGCTTCTCCACTATTGATGTCAGGCTTACAGGCTTACTTTCTATTGCAATCCTTTGTTTCTAATATGAGTGCCCTTTTGCATCTTTTGTTACATTCCTTATAATTCTGATACGATGCCTAAGCCTCTTCTGACTTTAAGACTCTAAAACTGGAGTGCGCAAACTGGGGGTGCGGGATTTTTTGGGGGGGCGCGGCATTTACAGGAGCCCCACGCTTCCCCGAAGGCATTTAAATTAAATGCCAGGAGTCCGCGCGAGGCCTCTGTAAATTTACTTACCTTGGCTTCCAGCGGACGCGTCTCCATGGCAACCCGGCGTAAAATGAGACTGCGGGGTCACGTGATGTTGTGTTGCCATAACAAGGTGACATCATATGACCCTGGGGCATCACTTGACGCTGGAGCCGAGAAGAGGGGACCCGAGCAGGGGGGGAGGGAGGGAGATCAGGCAGGGGGGTACAGACTTAAAAGTTTGCGAACCCCTGCACTAAAAGCCTGCCTCTTCCTTTCCATTTCCTCCCCCTAGCTGTTTATTTAGCCACATTTGTTTAGACTTGTTTATTTTATATTTATTACCCAAGTACATACACTGATGGGTTCTTTTTTAACAATGTTTTAAAGACTGACCATTTATCATCCACCTTTTCCCCCCAAAAACGTAACTCCAATGTATTCCTTGTAGATTATTCCTCAATTTATTAAAATCTCCTTTTCTAAAATGTAAAGCCTTTCTTGAACCCATGTAATATGTTTTTTAATAATTTATTTCAAACCCAAATGTTCCGGGACTTTAATATTTGTTATTACTTCTACATGGTTTGATATTACCAAATTTAGTAATGCCCCTCTCCTGGTTGGTTCCCCAATTACTTTGGTTATGTAATAGTCTTTTAGCATCCCCAAAAATCTGTTTCCTTTCGTTGTAATGCTAATTTCATTGCTCTAGTCCAGGGGAGCGCAAACTTTAGTTGCTGTGCCCCCCTGCCTGCTGTCCTCCATTCTCGCGCCCCCTTTACCTCGGTGCAGCATTACATTGTGACGAATCCTGAAGCCGGCTGAATCTTGGTAAGTAGCGGTTGCAGAGGCCTCGCGCGGTCCCCCGGGAATTTCATTTAAATGCACTGGGGAAGAGCGCGGGGCCTCTGCAGATGCCCGCGCCCCCCCCAAAAATCTCCGCCCCCAGTATATGTATAAACAAGTCACTGTACTCCAATATACAGTACCTTGTTTCTAGAGATGTGCAAATTTTGGGGACGTGTTTGGCTCGGCCGGTTCCTTTTGGTCCGCAGATTTCAGCAGATCAATCTCAAAAAGGGCGATTCACATTTTGCGGATTTTGTATTATTATTACCAATACCCTCTGTGAATACCACAACCCGTGGACGGATTGGTAGAATCTATTCCACGGATTTAGCAATCCGTTGGCGTAGTCTTCAGAATGTGTTATCTGTGTTATTTGTTATTTATATGATTGTCACGTCAGAATCCGCCAACGGATTGCTGAATCCATGGATTGCATTCTACAAATCCGACCACGGGTTTTATCCAATGGCGGTTTTTGATGAATCTATGCGGATTAAAACTGACCAAATACGTTTGCAGCTTTTACACCACAAAACGGATTTTGGGTTTAAAATGCGAAAAAATCCAGGAAACGAATTCAGGCGGATTTGCACATCTCTACTTGTTTCCCACCTTCCTTGTTTCTACTTCTTGTTTTAACTCCACACTTAATACACAACTGCAATTTCAGTCACACAGGTCGGCACTCGCATTACATAATATACAATAAAAAAAGTACAATATATATTTCTCATGATATATATATATCATAATTTGGTAAAGTGATAGTTCCGTGTCCTCGTGGAGGTTTCCCATCAGTGGTTTACTTGTGAATTATTGCACAAGCCCAGGTACTGTATTGTACAAAATGCCAAATTGGAAATGTAGTTCTATTTAAATCTTGTTGTTTAGCATGTACCTAAATCTCAGTACATCATGGCAGGCACGAAACAGAACAAGACCAAGAACAGGGAAACAGAACTATGAGGTATTAGATAATAATATGAAAACAGACAACATAAAATAATTTGAGGCATGGAAATGTAGGGAACTTACTTTATGGTCAAAGTCTTGAACCAAGGGAGACTGTTTGTTGCCAAATAAACAACATAAATTATAATTTGCAATTGTTTTCCCCAAACAGAACATAAAAGAAAACACAAAATAGGTGAAATAAAATAACTTGGGTGGGACAGAACAAGCTCAAAGAACTACTCAAAGTTTTCAATAACAATCCAGAGCACGCACGCACACACACACACACTTTCCTCCCACACTTAAAACCACATGGCCAAAGATTAATGAGGATTTAGATCATTGAGGATAAGTAACATATTTAACATATATTTCTCCTAAATCCCTGTTCACAGTGGTGTAGAAGTCAGCTGACACTGAAGGGGCAATGAAACCTGTTTATCATTGCAAAGCTTTTTTTATATTAACTACAATAAGTACATTCTCTAATAAACTTTGCATTCAACCACTTTTTAGCTTTCAGCTTCATAGTGTTGTAAGCAACCTGACAGATAGTTCTCTGCGTTGGTCTCACACTTTAGGCTTCAGCTATGATATTTTGCCAAATGTTCAAAGCAGAATTTTAACTACTGTATTAGCAAAGAACCAACTCACGGAAGTTTGTACAAGAAACGCCCCAAAAAAGGTGAACATCTCTTTACTCCCAACACACTCGACCAAAAGTACTTTAAAAGGAGAAAATAACATAATTCACTTCAATGAAGATAGCACAAGCAAAACTGCTTGTGAAAGTTACACCTGGCAAATCTAGAAGATTGTGCTAAAGGTACCACTTCAAATGCTTTGTTTTGCTATTCTCCTGAGAAGGGAAGTCTGGCCTTTATAGCAAAATCTGTGGAGAGATGCAGGGCACAGCAGGAAACAGCCAAAACTCGGGCAAAAATGAATGAATAAAAATCCAGGGCAACTCTATTATGGAGATCAATTTATTGCAAGCTCAAGCAGGATGGTGATGGTAGATGAAATGCACCTACGCGTTTCGTGCACTTTATCAAGGTGTAAGGTACAATTGAAATCTCACACAATTTTATACATACCAATTCGCGCCAAAACGGGGATGAGAGTGACGCCATTGGCAAGCGCGACCCAACACTGTCGCGCTGACATGACGCCCATCCTCATTGGCCGAATAAGTCATGTGACAGCATAATACAACATAACAATCTTTATTCAAATGAAAAAAAATGAACAATGGACAAAATATGAAAAGGGTATTAAAAAACTTATAAAAACATACAGAATACTGTGTAAAATTCATGCCCATACCTGTCAAGACACCAAACAAAAATAAAATGGTATTTTAGCTATGATTTTAATAAGTAACATACCTATCACAATTGTACTTCCAAATTTATAAAGAATATCTAATAATATAGACCCATATTCAAAATAAGGAATATATAAGGAAGTATAGAGCTAAATGGATAGTTTACAAAAATGGAGAGAATCTACATAATGAGGTCTGGGGTGGTGACAGAGGCATACATGAGACCTTGGTTTCATCTTAATTACAAAACATGTAACGTATAGAAGGCAGAATATACCCTGTGGGGGGAGGACACAAAGCGCAAAAACTTCCTCTCCAAGGTGGAAATAACACAAGGAATCTCAAATGGGCAGCATATGTCAAGAAAAAAGAAATAGAAATAGTGCAACACAATTTAATTATAACATATAAGCGAGCAAGGAGGCGCCAACACACTCACATGCTCCAAGGTAAATAAAAGCAATTCAACCACTCTGGGTTCAGACGCTGTGTACAAGACTCCAGTCAGCTGTTCCTCGCTCTCCAGTTCCGCATTCGATCGGCGTCTGACGTCACGAACCGGCTCCCTCAATCTCCAACAGAAAGGGGAGGAACATCTGGCTCAGTGAAGATCAGCACAGCGGAAGATATCCAAGCAGGAGAGCGCTGAGATAAGGTAGCTGGTATCACAGCAAAGAGTCCGTCAGAGGCACTGACTGCTAACACAAGGTCCAAGCGCTTATAGAAAACCCTACACCCCTGAAAAAGTCCATACTTTGGATGAAACGCGTAGGGTTTTCTATATGCGCTTGGACCTTGTGTTAGCAGTCAGTGCCTCTGACGGACTCTTTGCTGTGATACCAGCTACCTTATCTCAGCGCTCTCCTGCTTGGATATCTTACGCTGTGCTGATCTTCACGGAACCAGATGTTCCTCCCCTTGCTGTAGGAGATTGAGGGAGCCGGTTCGTGACGTCAGACGCCGATCGAATCCAGAAGTGGAGAGCGAGGAACAGCTGACTGGAGTCTTGTACACAGCGTCTGAACCCAGAGTGGTTGAATTGCTTTTATTTACCTTGGAGCATGTGAGTGTGTTGGAGCCTCCTTGCTCGCTTATATGTTATAATTAAATTGTGTTGCACTATTTCTCTTTCTTTTTTCTTTACATATGCTGCCCATTTGAGATTCCTTGTGCTATTTCCACCTTGGAGAGGAAGTTTTTGCGCTTTCTGTCCTCCCCCCAGAAGTTACTTTGAGAGATTGCGAAATCTCTCACACCAGCTGCATCTCCTCTTGGTGATATTTATTTGTTTCTATTTATATATATATATGTATATTTAAGGTTTGCGCTTACTTTCCTTGCACAGAATATACCCTGTAAAGGTTATATTAATTAATTTATAACATCTCAAATTGTCATTATTTATATATATCATATAAATATACTGTTTCGTAAATATGGATCAATTGATGACAAGAAAATGCATACTGTAAATTGTGGTCAGAGTGATGATTCACCAAAAGGTAAATCTCCACTATATAGCCAACACAAAGAACATGATCAGAAACAATAACCAGATTAGAACAGAGGGATATTTCTGTTAGTGTCTGAACTACCATTCAAATCCTCATACATGTAATAAACCCTGTTCATGGGAGGTAGATAGCCTTATATAGAGATGTCACATCGAGCGTAACCCATATAAGGTTACGCTTCCATGTGAAACCCTCAATTTGTGTGAGCAAGTCTCCACTGCCCAAGATATAAGAGGGCAATGCTCTGAAATAAAGAGAAAAATATTTTTTCTTTCATAGAGCCACATGTGATTTTTGTGAGCACCATCTCCTATACCATAACCATGATCTTTATAGCACTTACAAATGATAACTGTGCTAAGCTAATACCACTTGATAACCATGCAAGGGGGGCGGGGGGGAGAATCAATAGCAAGAACCAAAAGAGGAGCCAAAAACAGAGAACGAAAACGGCTCTCCAGTTTGGTTGAAGACCATGAGATTAATTTGGTTGAATGAGTAATCACAAATCACCAAGCTTTCCCAAATGAAGCTCGAGTCCAAAGCAGGGATCCTAAATGTAGTTGGGACAATCAGGAACACAACCAGTATTTAGCATAAACTCAAACATTTTAGGAGGCCTACACGTGTATAGTTTAGAAAATTTAGGATTTAAAATGATGCATTTTGGATGCAATTACTACATTTCCAAAGCAGAAAGGAGGCTCCATTTAGTGTAATGAGATCACAAGACTTAGCGTCAATAGTCAAATGGAGGTGTGTGTATCGAGTGGGCAAGAACAGAGAAACAATGTGTACAGAAAATAAATACTTCCATGAGAGCCCGATTTGGTTACAGCTTAGATCTCTTGCCCAAGGCTACTTGCCGTGCTAAAGGTAAACAATTCTGGCACTTCGAGAATGTGAAAATATTTTTAATAGGTGTAAGAAAGATTATATATTTTTGTCTCTGCGTATTCAAAAAGCCCAAACGTGTGCTCTAATTCCCAGAAAAGCGGTGCCCAGCTGGATCTTGTACATACTGTACAAGAGTACAATCACCTGAGACTGCAGTCAGCCAAAGTTTAATCAGAGGACATCACACAACAGGTTTCATCAGGCAAGTGAGACAATTAAACACTTTGAATAATCTTAATTTAACTTGTTACTGTGTGCTACTATAAAAAAATGTGTAGAGTTAGTGTCAGTGGCCGCCATCGCTGCCGACCCACTTCAGCATTAGCACATCCCTGAGGTACTACTTTGCCTCTACCAAGATGGCTGAAGCCAGGACGTGGCTTGACTCACCCCATTCAAAATGGAGGATGAGATTGGCTACACCTGGCCTAGCCTTTATAAGGAACCCATTTCCATTCAGCAAGTGCACAAGCACAGTATCTAATCCCTTGTGTGCCAGCCTGGACTTGGATTCTGCTTGCGTTTCTCCTGCCCTGATCTTGGAACCGTGACCGCGACTACACTGCTACACCTTGGCCCGACCTTGGCTTACGAACCGAACTTGTATCCTTAGCAGGACTCAGGCCCGCGGGCCTGTGGTCAGTCTCTACATCCTACCTCACTCCTGCAGGTCAGCTTCCTAGTCTGGGACGAGCATCGTCGCAGTTAGTAGCACTCACGGTACTAAAGCACTGCCATAGGTGCACATTAAAACAATAATCCAGCACAGGAACGTGTAAATTGCAAAAAGGAAAAATATGCATGCACTTCATTGGTCTTAATAAAGAATACATTGTTTATTTAAAGCAGAATCGAAATTTCGGTCCAACCTTGGACCTTTGTCAACATCTAAAGGCACTACTATTTTCTCAAGTCATGGGATCGCCTGCCTAAAACGCATAGATTTCAGTATCCTGAATGAAACTGAAATGCACACTATATTACATGTTGACACAAGTTATAAGTATCTTAAGAGGTATATACTGTACAATGAACATTGCAAGACTATACCTTGGAGTCTTCGCCAAAACTAACCCTTCTAGAGCCAAACTCTAAAAGCTTCCTAAATGCAGCACTTATCACCTGAGATCTGACTCCAAAAGACTGTTCATGGTCCCAAGGCTCAACAAAGTATCCGGCCGCTCCTCCTTCTCTTACCGTGCACCCCAAAACTGGAACAACCTACCGGAGTCTCTCACATCCACCACCAGTTTAAGTTCTTTCAAAACCAAAGTTGTCTCACATTTTAATCTGGTCTGTAACTGTTACATACGCCCATAATATATAGTATCTTAACTGTGCATGCAATGTCTTGTATATAATGTATACCCTGTTCACTTATGTAACTGTATTTGTAACCATGTATTATTTGTCATTTAACTCTATGCCCAGGACATACTTGAAAACGAGAGGTAACTCTCAATGTATTATTTCCCGGTAAAATATTTTATAAATAAATAAATAAATTATAACAAAAACAAAAAGATTGAAACCACAGTGAAAGAACACAATGATGCAAAAAATATGTATCACTACCTGAATACAGGTGTTAAATACAATGAGAATTTGTTTATATGCCTAGCTATGACATAGCTGGTCCTACTTTATTTACATGTTTGGATACATTTTGGCAAAACTCTTAGTTCTGTGAAGGACCATGGGTGCTATTTTTATTAAGGCATTCTGATAGAAACTATTTTATATTCAACAGTCTCCAAAAAAGGTATTTATTCACATGATTCATACAACAACATCCAGATGTGGTTTTACTGCTACAGTACATAAACCATATACTCTACTTATATCATGTATGCACTCAACCAATTGTGATTGTGCGAGTGAGTGTGTATGTATGTATATATGTATCTGTGTGTGTGTATATATATATATATATATTTGTCCTGTGTTACATCCATCATCTATTGGCTGCATTAAAAAGGAAAGCATCGCATGTCACAACTCCTGCACACATTCTGTGCTGTAGAAATTCCTCTTCTGGAAAGATGTTTGAATAAACAGCAGTTGCTGCCAGAAGGACTGATCATCAGGGTGAGTGATATGTGTGATGGGGAGCTGTTGGCTGCTGTGTCTTATTTTACATTCTTTCTATTCAGATACGCCAGCCTTCAAATGAAAAAGTTTACAGGCTCGTAGGCTTCAAGTTCACCTTCACCAACCTTTGAGAGCCTTCTGTAAACCTTTCTTGGAAAAGAAAAGCAGATGTTCCATGGAAAACATAGGAGCAAAAAACAAAAACAAAACATACATATCTTTAAAAGTGTTTTAAAAAACGAAATGGGTGGGAAATAAGGAGTTTAATCCTCTAGTGCAGGGATGGGAAATTATTTTGGCTGGACGACCACTTGACAAGCTTTGGTAAGGGCTTTGCTTCTGGGGCCTCACACTTAATATAGATTAAGTGTACTGCCTCACATGCTCCCTGTCTCACCAGCTTCTCCCCCACGTCCCCTCCTCACCTGCTTCTCCCCCACATTCTCCCCAGCTTCTCCCCCACACTATTCTTCTCACCATCTCCCACATTTCTCTTACTCCCTTCACTCTCCCCCACCTTTCTTTAGCGCTCCCCCCTCTCACCCCTCCCTCCCATTCTCTCACCCCCCTTAAAATAGTCTATCACTCCTCTCTCACCCTTTCTGTTCCATTCCTACCTGATGTAGTAGTAAAGCGGTGGCAGTGGAGGGAGCCCACCCACACAATGAATACGGAAGGTGGTGAAAATCCAGTGGGGCCTGGCTTCCATGTTAGCCCCCACCTGGGTGGGCTGCCCCGCTCTTGCTGTCGCTCTCTCTCCTGCTGCCGTCACCACAGCTCTGGTAGCTGAGGCGTGAGAGGGCGGGCCTGAGAGAATGGTTTGGCGGCCAGCTGTGGCCCACGGACCATATTTTGCCCACCCCTGCTCCAGTGCAATGTATCATTCTTTGCCATTATAAGTTAGCCTCTGCATCTAACGTAAGGAAATTATTATTAAACTATTATGAGGGGGGGGCCGGGTTTCACTAATCTCCGGGAAAATCGGGACACAGCGTAAAGTTACCTAAAACAGGAACATAGGTAATGTTCCCTGAGTTAGTGTTGTATTCCCTAAGCTAATTATATCCGAAACTAACAGCCATCATTTAGTTCATAATAAGTAAGCTGAACACATCTGAAGAGAGACAGATGGGCCGCCAACAGGGGGGGAGAGTGGGCCCCACAAAAGCGCGGGCCCCCAGGCTATGCCCGGGCTATAGCTATGCCCCTGGTACAGGTGATAAAAGGGCTGGTGAGTTGCAGATTGAAATAGAGAAGCTGCTTTAACATCACCAACAATGATCATATATACGCAAAAACAAACAAAAAACACCACAAAAACTAACTCGGATTGTAAGAACAGCAAAAAAAGTGATAGATATACATTGATAGACACCATATTACAAAAAAGCTATATAAGAATCTAAATCGTAGAGAGAATGTAGCAGAATCAGAGACATAATCACATTCAAAATCTGATATCAATCAGAGTAAAAAAACATTGTGCAACATTGTATAGTCTCAGTGTCAATGCCCCCACATAAAACAACATTGTAGTGATTTAAATTTAGATTACCCTATAAAAGATTCCCATTATTATCTAGATGATGTCAGGAAGGGCAGGGAAACACTGCACTTTAATTCTTCGCCCATGTCTACCAATGCAGAAGTTAGTCATTGCAAATGTTCCTGTTGACGTAAACAGACCATAATCTCAGTTAAATAACGTAACTTTACTTCCCTGCGTTAACCTTTACAGAGTTTAGTGACTAGGGCAGTCATTTTCAATCTGGTTTCTGTGGAAACCCTTGCACCCCTCAGGGGTTTTGCGGCCGCCATGGGGGGAGAGCTGATATAACTCTCCCAGGTGCGGCGGAACCCCACACAGCAGTGACCCAGTGGAACCCCACGCAGCAGTGACCCGGCGGAACCCCACGCAGCAGTGACCCGGCGGAACCCCACGCAGCAGTGACCCGGCGGAACCCCACGCAGCAGTGACCCGGCGGAACCCCACGCAGCAGTGACCCGGCGGAACCCCACACAGCAGTGACCCGGCGGAACCCCACGCAGCAGTGACCCGGCGGAACCCCACACAGCAGTGACCCAGCGGAATCCCACGCAGCAGTGACCCGGCGGAACCCCACGCAGCAGTGACCTGGCGGAACCCCACGCAGCAGTGACCCGGCGGAACCCCACGCAGCAGTGACCCGGCGGAACCCCACGCAGCAGTGACCCGGCGGAACCCCACGCAGCAGTGACCTGGTGGCTCCCGAGCTCAGCAGCAGCCGCCTGGTCACTGCAATCCTTCCTCACCCTGCTCCTGTCAGTGCCGGAAGTTGCATTCAACTTCCGACTGACAGGAGGAAGGTGCGGACCGGTACAGCACCCCAAGCTCAAAGAGGGGTGCATGCGTAAGTGTGTGTGCAAGAGAGAGGTGGGAGTGTGGGAGTGTGGGAGTGTGTGTGTGTGTGTGTGTAAGTGTGTGTCTGCCAAAGAAAGGGGGGAAGAGTGTGAAGGGGCAAGGGAGAGGAGGAGAGTGTGTGTGTGTATGTGTGTCTGCAAGAGAGAGGGGGGAGAGTGTGAGGGGGCAAGAGAGAGGGGGGAGAGTGTGCGGGGGGAGAGTTATGGGGAAGAGAGAGGGGGTGAGTAAGGGGGAGAAGAGAGAGGGGGAGAGTATAAAGGGAGAACAGACAGAGGGGAGAGTGTGAGGGGAGTAGAGGTGTAGCTAGAGAGGGAAAGCGCATAAGGGGGAGAGTGATGGGGGGGAGAGTGTGAAAGGGGGGAAGAGAGAAGGATAATCGGGGGGGAGGGAGTGATGGATGGAGGGGGATAGAGGGTTGAGGTTCCCCAGAATTTCACAAACTAATTCTAGGGTTCCTTAACAAAAATAAGGTTGAAAACCACTAGAATAGGGGAGGATATAATGTCTTATTTGCCTCACGTTATCACGAATGTCCGTTATAGTTATTGCTATGCTCTCTACGGGAGAAAACATAGCTCAATGCTGTCATTGTCCTTTGTGAATACAGCGTTACCATTAATGTGATGCTAACTTTGGTTTACGTCACGTTAAGTGGCCTAACAGTTTTTTTAATGAATCTAGGTGTATATTTCAATATATGACATATTTAAAACAAGCTCTGTAGGAAAGATGGCTTAAACCAGCCCAGACTGAGCTATCTTAGCTGATGAAATACAGAGAAACATGATGGCAAAAAAATGCAGAAAGTTAAGCATCCTATTTTAATATGTGCATCAAGTTACAGCATCTTTTGCTCTACTTCCCTAAGAGGAAGCAGACTGGTGGGATGCTACCGCAGTGAATACTAAAAAAGGTACAACAATGCATCACTGGCTACTGGAAAGGACAGTCATGTATAACGACAATAGCACAAATTGATCAAAGCAAAGTTTGATAAAAACACATTTAAGATTTTCAATAATAGGGTTGATCATGATTTGGTAGGCAAAGAATTGGGTCTGCGCTGATCCTACAGTCGGACCTCCAGAAATCCCCAAGAAAATCAATCCTGCTGCTCCCAACTCTCTCCCACGATCGAGCGGGCATATTGCAAAGCGACATACAAACAAAGGAGGGAGCGCAAGGAAAGACAATAGCAGTGCAAAAATAAAACCACTTTATATAAAATATAAACAATTACAAAATGTACAATATCACAAGTGTTGGCAGATAACCACGCAGTCCCACCCAGCCACTGGACAAGATGGTCCCTCTGGTAGATGTTCTCCGGGCCAATTGCCGTGAAAAAACAAAGAGAACAAACACAAGTCCAATAAAACAAAGAGGTTTATTGGACTTGAGTTTGTTCCCTCTGTTGTTTCGCGGCAATTGGCCCGGAGTTCATCTAACAGAGGGACCTCACAGGACCATCTTGTCCAGTGGCTGGGTGGGACTGCGTGGTTATCTGCCAACACTTGTTATATTATAAATTTTGTAATTGTTTATATTTTATATAAAGTGGTTTTATTTTTGAACCGATATCGTCTTTCCCTGCGGTCCCTCTTTTGTTGGTTGATCATTATTTGTCACGGAGAGAAGCATATTTATGCTCAGATTTACTGATCGCTCTAACATATTGAGGTTTAGAATAAACACAATAAAGTTATGGCCTGTGTGGGATGGGCAAAGAGAGATGGTGGATTAGTAAGAGATCATATCAGGACAACAGAACAGTAACATGGACAGTGAAGCACTGTTCCTAGACTACCAAAGGAATAATTCTGGTGCCCTCCATCAAATCAGGGAAATGAAACACCTGGAAAAACCGCTGTGGTACCACAATTAGCTGCTAGAACTAATCTAGATCTGTGTAGGAGATCATAGAAATATATGAAAGCTAAATATTCTTTTTTTTTTTTTAACTTATTTATTATTAAGTTTCATGTTTAATATAAGACAGGATAGGAGCGAGGGCGATATAGAAAACAAAATTGGGTGGGGAGGTGTGGATAAACGAGTCTTCGCACATCAGGTAGTACAATAAATACAGTACTAATAAGGTCATCTTACATTCAAAGATTGGTATAAAAGAGAGTGTCTGTGCTTTCTATAGATAGGAGAATGCAGATTGGTTCAGAGGATCCTGGGAATATGCTCGTGAATGGCTTTTGTCTCCAGTTTATAGACGAATAATGTTGTTTAACCATGGCTGAGACCCCTTTAAATGTAATCCATACCTTCTGGAAATTAAGATGAGTGTCATGTAACATGGATGATAACTTTTCCATTAACATGTCCCAGATTGTATTTTCGATCTGTGTCATAGAAGGTGAGTTTCTCTCCTTCCACGAACTTGCTATCACACATTTTGTAGCTGATAGTATATGGGTTATCAATTTGTCTGCATGTCTATCCAAGTCCTCGATGGGTTTAAAGCAGCAGTCCTAGCTGCCATTTTTTTAATTTATTTCATTTTTTCCCCTTTAATATGTGCATCAATACAATCCACACAATGATAAGCAATTAGCTAAGTTACCGATCGATCTATTCTCCTGTGATCAATTGGCGAAGATTCGGCTCGGGGGTTCTGCTTCATAGTAGAGACCTGATTTATTAAAAAAACACACACATGTAGCATAGTGCTTGGTCTGCAGCTTTAAGCAACAAGAAAGACCACAGGTCTAGTGGGATATTGTATCGTGTGACCTGATTAATCTTTTTTCCACAGGCTACCAACTTGGGGCACAACCACCAAATATGAAGGAATGTGCCCCTGCCCCCGCACTCCCTCGAGCAATCAGGGGAGATGTCCTGCGAGATTGAGTGTAGTCTATGAGGGGGGTGATGCCATCAATGTAGGATTTTGACGTTAGTCTCTTAAGGCCGAGCATATGGAGGACTTGGATATTCTTTCCCAAAGGTCCCTCCAGTCATCCCAGTCCTGTTCTGTACCCAGGTCTCTTTCCCATTGTTGCATGAATTTTGCCTTTTCTTCTATATCTCCAGTACGTTATAAAACAAGGAGACTGCCCCTTTATTATTTTCAGAGTTATAAAAAAGCGTTTGAAATACAGTTTGAAACTGTGGTCTGTTTGTATTTTTGACTGTTTCCTATGGATATTGCAAAATGTGCAACGTTTCAAATATTGGTAGGGATTCCAAAGATTCCAAAGTTTTCAGGTAGGTCCTGAAAAGACCAGATATGCGTGTCCTTCAAAAAGGTCTCTACAGCTTGTTATTCCTTTCTGTCTCCATAAGGGAAGTTAAGCTGAATTTTTTGCCACTTGGGAACTTGGGGGTTTTCCCATAGCGATATTAACAGAGAGGAATTTGATGAGAAATATCCTATGCTATGGGCCTTGTCCCACACTCCTAGTGAATGGGCTATAACTGGGTGAGCATCATGATTAGTGTATTTTTTGGTAGCGGAGACCCAGAGGAGAGTTGACATATCTGTTACCTGTGCTTCACTTCTATCTAGGTCTACCCAATGTTTTTGGTACTCCTTTAGTGACCAGTAAATCAAGTGGCCTAGTCTCACTGTGCTTTAATATCTCCAAAAGTTGGGTAGGGCCAGGCCGTCTTCCAGTGACGGGTGGTACATTGTCATTAGCTTGATTCTGGTCTTTTTGTTACCCCTCACAAACCTGGACACACACCTAGCTAAATCTGTTTAATGCACATCCCTCTCTGTCTTGCATACCTGGAAAAAAATCCAAGACACTCGTTTTCCTGAATGCTTTCAACTTGTAGCATCTCTGTCCTTGCCACGTCCTTAACGACATTTTTTGTGGACATGAAGCAATATTGTTCTACTACCTGAAGTACCATCACAAATGAGAAGCTTGTCTGAATATCTTATCTACACCCGTCAGCTCTGCTCTCTCAATATACTGTACTCATCATGATGTTATCTTGCGCAAGTCAAATAAAGCAGCTTCCAAAAAGAATTCCTCAATCTATTCAAGCCATTGCGAGCAGGAAGAGCTCATCAAAATAACAATCAATAAGATGCTGGAGTAGAGAAATAGTGTCATGCTGAGAAGAGTGTGAAGAAAAGTCATACAAATCTAATTGATGTGTCTTGCATTCATTGACACCAGATTCTGTTCATTCTACCAATGCCATACTGCAACTAATTCCAAACTTCAGCATTTTAAATCAAAATTCACCTATTCTGTATGCTTTTAATATCTGATTTAATGGTGCAGTGATAAACGGAGACAAGAGACAGGCTGGGATAAAGCAGTTACATGCTTCATTAATAAACATATCCATATGGCATAGCAATTTCCTATCATTTTCAGAATTACTCTCAGCCATTCATTTAGAGAAGTAACCGACTGTCACACAAATCATAAGGTTTCAAACCGCTAAAAACATTAAAGTGAATAAATAAAAACCAAGTGTGATTCAAGAAAGTAATGCAACATACCACCCAAAGACAAGATGGATGGATACTAATGATTTTGTAAAGGTTAAAGGAGTATATTTAGCTTTTGCTGCAATAGAAAGCAGAACCAGCAAAGCCAAATTAAAAACATTCATCATTCAAAGCTCAAATGAAAGTTTAATGACAACAGAAGACATCTCAAACAAGAGTTCCTTTTCCGTCAATAAAAGCACCACAATGGCAAAACACGAAAACAGAAAATACCCGCATGTAAAAGCAATATATGGTGCAAATAAGTTAAAAAGCAGTTAATATCCACTATATAAAATGAGTGTGGCTTGCAGCGAGTGTACAAAAGATCTGAATCTTGCAATGTCAATGCATGATGAATAATGAAGGTCAGAGTTAAAGAGTTCACCGAGGCACCTTCACAAACTTAATTTAGGAAAACCGCCAAAGAATATATCAAATATCATGCCGGCTCGCTGACAATAAACAGCAGCCGGAATCTGGAAACAAACTGATATGAACAACATCCTTGAGCAACAAACTATCCAGATACTGATACACATGGAGAGTCCTTGGTGAGGAGATTATACAAGTTACAATATATTAACAAGGCAATCCAAGCGGATAACATTTTTTTATATATTTTTTTGTTTAATATATGCAGATGTTGATTACCTTTATTGAAAACTAATTACCTCAGCTGCCGTTCGATTAGTTCTCCCGTGATCGATCAGCAAAATTCTGCTTCCCAGGGTTCACTAAATGGCTGCCTTTCAGTTCGAAATCAATCCTTCAGTTAGTGTAACTCAGCAGCTACACTGTATCCTTATATTACTAAGGTAACATTATCTATTGTTACCGTTTGCAGCTCAAACTGCTGGGAATATTGACAACAAATAATCACAAACAGGAAAGTGTTACAATGATGTTGCACTGCTATGGAGGTGGGCTAAACTCTACTATAGAAATCAAAGGATGCTCAGTATATTAAAAATCATTAAAAATGGCATTCAGAGTTACATTTTAAAATGAAAAAAGGAGCATTATCTAATACTACAGAAATAATTTTTTGTTGTTGTTAAAACACAGGATGTATCTTGGATTGCTCCTCTAAAACTCTTCCATTTTTTTTCACCAGGAAATAGTCTGAATAGATCGCAGCTGAAGTTTTGATCATGTAGAGCGGTCCTCAATACCCGTTGGTAGTTTGAGCTCCTTAAAAAGTCAAGGGCAGGCACCACTAACACAGATTGTGAATCAGTGTTTCGATGCTAATCCCAGCAATGGCCCAAAATTGTCCAGAAACATTTATTTAATTCATTGTTATCAAATCTGTTTTACAGTGCACTACAGACATTTGCATCCACACATTTCCTTCTACCATAGTAATATGGCAGGCAGAGTTTCACAAATTAAGATAAAATTACACCACTAGGAGACAATTTAGATGCAAGTGGGACATGCTGATATAAAATGACACCACAACCATGCTTGGATTATAAGGCTTGTTCTATAGTAGGTGCGGGCGCGGGCACCTGTGCGAACGCTCGTGCACGTGACGCACACTTTTTGTGTGTACAGTGCATGCTGCCGGGAGCAACAGGTTTGCAGTGTGTGTATGTGTGTATATTTTTATGTAGATTGTGTGTTATTCATTTATTATATATTTAAAAAAAAAAAAAAAAAAAAAAGACACGTTGTGTAAAATAAAAAGAAATTATTTATTAACATTGTGGACACACACACACATACATACACACATACATACATACATACATTCACACACATGCATACATACATTACAACGGCGGTAGCGGCGCGAATACTTACTTTTCCAGTCTTCCCTGCTATCGCCCAGCTCCACGCTCACTGCCTTGCGCACGCATGGCCCTAGCATACAATGGCTGGCTAACCACAGCCAACTATAACTGCCGCGCGCCCCCATTATATTACGGGCCTAACAGGGGTGCTCAACTGCAGTCCTCAAGCCCCTCCAACAGGTCAGGTTTTCAGGATATCCCAGCTTTAGCACAGGTAGCTCAATCAGAGGCTCAGTCGAAGGCCGAGGGCATGGTCAGCGCTTAGTCGCTGACCCGCACTGACGCTTGGCAGTGAGCCCCTGCAGCCGCAATGAGAGCGGCTTTAGCAGGGGCTCGCGCACGCGTCCGCAGGCATGCAGAAGCGTAGCCGACAATCCAATTTAAATTTGAGCACTGAGGGGAGCGGAGGGCCGGTCACGTGAGCGGTTCGCCCAATGTGGGAGAACCAGCTCCGTGACATCATGACCCATCCCCAGACACGCCCCCGGATAGCGCACGGACTAAGGCCAGGGAAAGCACCCGCTTTCCCTCAGCCTCCGAACGGCTGAAGTCCCTATGGACTCAGCCTAAGACTGAGCCTCTATTGAGCCACCTGTGTTGAAGCAGGGATATCCTGAACACCTGACCTGTTTGGGGGGCTTGAGGACTGGAATTGAGCCCCCCTGAATTATACTATACTGTATTACTGGTTGGCATCCATACCCTTTTTAATCTAGAGGAGCCTCTTAGCTCTCTGTGATTTTACCCATCTCCAGTGAACTCTTTAGAAAAGTCCTCAACTTCCAATTCCTATTGACTATTGAGTAAATTATTTCAACATAAATTGCCATTTTATAAAACGATGTAAAATTATGCCAGAGAAAATATGTGATATTTTTGTTCTTCCAAAAGAAAATGTTTCCCACACAACCAGTTTTCATCCCAAGCTTTCACTTGGTTTTATTTTTAGCACTAAATTCAGATTGAGAAAGATATGTCTAATGTACTGGCAAAAGCATAAAATGCCAGGCACCTATCTGGTGATTGAAATGGCAGGTACAAAAATAGCACATGTTCCATTCTCAAGCACTCCTCCCACATTGTCACTGCTCAAACACAGTCACATTTTTGTTATAAAATAACCCTATTTGCAATCTGTAGGATACTCCAATGGCCACAGCATTACTCACATGAAAATAGGCTTAGGTTTAATAGTTATTAGCACATTACATACAAATTCCTAGAATAGAACGTGCAATCAAAGACCCAGATGTAATAAAGGGTGGCAAAGCTTTAGAACACTTAACTTGCATCCAAACAGAGTAGTGTTAAGGTGCTAAAGCTTAGCACCCTTCAGTTCTTCTAGGTCAATTTCAGTTTAATTTAACTTTTACACTTAATTACTTGTTCAAGAATTGCAGACAAGCTTATCATATTATCATGATTATCATATCTTAAAAACAATGTTTTAATTCTGTATAAACATATGCATTATACAGAGTTTGTGTAGTAAAATAAGAGGGAGTGGTAGGAGGCAGGATACCATTTATTGCACCAATAAATCGTTGATATCTTTTTTTTTGTAACAATTTCTTTTTATTGGTCACGTTCACATATTAATGTACATACATTGTTGTCATGAGCCCATGACCTTTATCTTAGATACATCATGACCAACATCTTTTTTTTCTCGTTTTTCTAGTGTGAAGGAAGAGGTGAGAAAGAAAGTAAAGAGCAAGGAAGAGATGTGGAGGGGTAGAGGGCAGGGGGAGGGGGGGAGGCAGACTAACAAAGGGGAACAGGGGGTGGGAGTGCGGGGCCCCGAGGCCTTTCTAGGATCTACGTCTTGGATTCCTACCAAATTTGTCTAGTTCGGGGTTTCCTCCGCTTATCATTCTTAGAGCTTATCTCTCTATCCATGGGTCCCAGGTATTTTGGTATTGAGGCATCTTTTTCTGGAGCATGGCAGTCAGCTTCTCCATAGACATCACCTCCTCTATTCTCCTGATCACTGAGGTTCTCGAGGGGGCCCTGATTTGTTTCCAGGCTGCTGCTATAGAACACCTGGCTGCCGTTAGTATGGCCATGATGAGCCTGGACATTGGGGAGGGGATATCTTCTATTGGTTTGTTCAGCACCAGAGTCAGTGGATCGAGGGGTAGGGAAAGTCCTGTCACTCCAAAAATAAGCGCCTGGATCATGGTCCAGAACCTTTGTATCTCCGGGCATGACCACCAAATGTGGGCCATGTCCCCCTTTTCACCACATCCCCGCCAGCAAAGATCTAGCGTGCCGGGGTAGATTTGGCTCAGTCTAACTGGAGTCAGGTACCACTGATACATAATTTTATAGATGTTTTCTTTTGTTATTGTACAGATTGAGGTTTTTGTTGCTTGCTCCCAGATCCCTGCCCAGTCTTCTCTATCTATTTGGAGGTGGAGGTCTTCTGACCATTTTTGCATATACCTATGGTCTGGGTCCTGGGATGTAATCTCCAGACCTTTGTAAATCTCTGATATCAGTCCCCTTTGATATGTGGTCTTATTGCAGAGAGATTCAAATCTGGTGAGTGGAGGGAATTTGGCTTTTGGGGCCAGTGCCAATCGTTGATATCTTTTAAGCTTTCGAACCTCTCAGAGTTCATTATCAGGTATGGCGGAAAAAGAAGGAAACAATATACAGTTTTGTAGAGAGAAATGGATCAGAACAATAGAAATGGGGAAGAACAGAGGTAGGCGATAAGAATGCTGACAGGCTGGTATGGAGAGTGAGAAGGGATAAGAGGCTACTTAAAGCTGCAGTTCAAGCAATATCCTGCATGTGTGTTTTTTTTTTAATAAATCAGTTCTGTAGTAAGAAACAACTTTGAAAGACCAATTTTCTTGTATTCTATTTTAACATGCATGCTTGTTACTATAGCAACCATTTACATCCCCATATTTAAAGATGTCGCCAAACTTTGCCGATAAATAGACGGAGAACGAATTGACCGGCAGCTATGCATTTCTTTAGGTAAGTAGAGATTGCCCACATGAAACTATTGAAGTTAAAAAAAAACAAAAAACGGGAGCCTGAACTGCAGCTTTAAGCCTTCTCTGTTCATTTTCACAACAGCCTGTTAGCATCCTTAACGCCTCACCTCTCAGTTCCTCCACATATCAATTGTAACTATCCATTTCTCTCTACAAAACTATATGCAATATCATGGGCGTACGCAGGGGAAAAAGGGGGGGCGCTTGCCCCCCCCTGGATCCTGGGCCGCCAATAGCGGGAACAGAGGGCACTGGCTGCCAGGATTTTTTTTTTTTGTCCCTCGCAAGCCCTATCTCAGCGGTGCGCAAAACTGGGGGGTGCACTGGGGGGCGCCAAATTATTTAGGGGGGGGGCAGCCTGTGCGGCGAAACCTGGGGGCAGAGCAGAGCAGGGGCAGTGCAGAGCAATGCCAGGCAGAAGATCCGTGCTGTGTTTCCCTGTGCTTGCAGAGGGGGCGGGGCGTCCCTCTGCACACAGACACAAGCCCTCCTCTTCCTGGCTTTACTTGAGTGGGGAGCCGGTGTGTGTGTGTGTGTGTGTGTGTGTGTATGTGTGTGTGTGTGTGTGTGTATAGTGATGTGTGTGTGTGTATAGTGATGTGTGTGTGTGTATAGTGATGTGTGTGTGTGTATAGTGATGTGTGTGTGTGTATAGTGATGTGTGTGTGTGTATATATATGTATAATGATGTGTGTGTGTGTGTGTGTGTGTATATATATATATGTATAGTGATGTGTGTGTGTGTGTATATATATATGTATAATGATGTGTGTGTGTGTGTGTGTGTGTGTATATATATGTATAGTGATGTGTGTGTGTGTGTATATGTATAGTGATGTGTGTGTGTGTGTGTGTGTGTGTGTGTGTGTGTATATATGTATAGTGATGTGTGTGTGTGTGTGTGTGTGTGTGTGTGTATGTGTATATATATATATATATATATATATATATATATAGTGATGTGTGTGTTTTGTGATTGAATGTGTGCTGTGATTGTGTGTGGTGTGGGGGGTGTTGTTTGTGTTGTGATTGATTGTGTGCTTGGCGAGACAAACAAAATTGACATTGAAGCATGCTCAGCAGCAGTCAATGCGCACAACCCCACACCCACACACAAACACAGAAATAGCCCTGATCCATACCCCCCACTCGTGCTTGCAAAATTATGCAGGACACCCTGTGCTCATGCTTGGAGAGTTGGTGATGTCACCACTCTCGGCGGCAGCGTGGACGCAGCCTAATTTTGCAAGCGCGAGCTGTTGAAACATATTTGTATTTACATTGTATATCGTTTAATAAAGGGGGGGGGGGTTCATGTGATTTTGATTACGTCAGGCAGGGGGGGCCCGAGAAATTAAATGGATGAAAAGGGGGGCTCGGCATAAAAAGTTTGCTCACCCCTGCGAGTCTATCTGACCTTGCATAGCGAGGCCCGCCCTTTCCTGCATGGAGCAAGTCAGGTGACTACTGCTCCATGCCACTCTCGCTTCCCCCTTGTCCTCCTGCTCTGATTCCCCCCCCCCCCCGCTCCGGTCCCCCCTTCCCGTTCCGATTCCCCCCCTGCTCCGGGTCCCCCCTTCCCGTTCCGATTCCCCCCCCCTGCTCCGGGTCCCCCCCCCTGCTCCGATTCCCCCTTGTTGCGAGTGTCTGAGTTTGTGTCTGAGTGTGTGTCTGTGTGTGTGTGAGATCAGGGGGGGAGGGAATGAATGTGAGGAGGACGGATTCAGGGAGTGGGTTTGAGTCAGAGGGGCATAATTGATGGAGGGCGGAGAGTGAGGAGACAGGAGGTGTAATAGAGGAAGTGAGGGGTGAGGGGAGAGAGTGAATGAAGAAGAGAGGGGGTAAGAAAGAGATGGGGCTACACCTTGGGACTATCTGCATTAGAGTGGTGTGTGTGGTGTGTGGGGTGTGTGGGGTGTGTGTGTGTCTTGAGTCTGAGTGAGAGAGAGAGTCTGAGTGAGAGAAAGAGTCTGAGTGAGCGAGGGATTCTGAAGGGGAGGGAGTCTGAGGGGGGAGTCTGAGAGAGTCTGAGGGGGAGAGAGTCTGAGGGGGAGAGAGTCTGAGGGGGAGAGAGTCTGAGGGGGAGAGAGAGAGTCTGAGGGGGAGAGAGAGAGTCTGAGGGGGAGAGTGAGAGTCTGAGAGGGAGAGTGAGAGTCTGAGAGGGAGAGGGAGAGTCTGAGAGGGAGAGGGAGAGTCTGAGAGGGAGAGTGAGAGTCTGAGAGGAAGAGTGAGAGTCTGAGAGGGAGAGTGAGAGTCTGAGAGGGAGAGTGAGTCTGAGAGGGAGAGTGAGAGTCTGAGAGGGAGAGTGAGAGTCTGAGAGGGAGAGTGAGAGTCTGAGAGGGAGAGGGAGAGTCTGAGAGGGAAAGGGAGAGTCTGAGAGGGAGAGGGACAGTCTGAGAGGGAGAGGGACAGTCTGAGAGGGAGAGTCTGAGAGGGAGAGGGAGAGTCTGAGAGGGAGAGGGAGAGTCTGAGAGGGAGAGTGGGAGAGGGAGAGTCTGAGAGGGAGAGTCTGAGAGGGAGAGTCTGAGAGGGAGAGTCTGAGAGGGAGAGGGAGAGTCTGAGAGGGAGAGGGAGAGTCTGAGAGGGAGAGGGAGAGTCTGAGAGGGAGAGGGAGAGTCTGAGAGGGGGAGAGTCTGAGAGGGGGAGAGTCTGAGAGGGGGAGAGTCTGAGAGGGGGAGAGTCTGAGAGGGGGAGAATCTAGTCTGAGAGAGGGAGGGTGTGTGTTTGTGTCTGTCTGTCTGTGAATGAATACAGACACCAACCCACAGTCAGTCAGTCACCCACCCAAGTGTCAGTCAATCACCCAAGTGTCAGTCACACACGAGTCAGTCAGTCAGTGTGTCAGTCACCCACCCCGTCACCCCCCCCCCCCCCCCCACAACCACTCTCTCTCTCTGTCTAGTTAACATTATGCCCCCCCCTGAAAACATTTCTGTGGACGCCCATGTGCAATATCATCCTTTTCTATACATCTGCCACACTTGAAGAAAAACTCTGAGAAGTTCGAAAGCTTGTAACAAATCAACTATTTATTGGTCAAGTAAACAATGCAGTTCCTCTATTGCCCAGCCTTAATGCCTTCTAAGTCACTCTGTCTTTTAAAATAAAAACACAAATTTAACCAAGAATGGTGGATGATATAGCAGTGCACAATAGCATTTATTAGCATGTGTAGTAATTAATGTGTCTAATAGCGGAAAGCTTGTCCTTGTTAAGAGACTCAGACCCAAACAGCATTTTTAGAGCTTTTCAATAATCATAGCTGCTGTCTTCTATTACCCAACCTTAATGCCCTGCTAAGTCCCTCTGTTTATTCATCTCAGGAAAAAGGAGAAAATTCCATCTGTTCATACTGTAGCCGCTATGCAGCAAAAAGACAGTAGGTCTTGTGATAGAGGAAGTAAAGGCAGCTGAGTGAAGCAAAGGGGATATAAGTATATAGATATCCAAATATTAGCATTCTTGTTCAATTTATCTAACATTTTTTATTTTATATTGACAAGCATGTGACAGGAAGAGTGCTTGTAAATTCCAGATGTGTTGTCCTCCACTCTGGTTTCCTGATGATTCAGTTCACTGGGCTTTCCTATGGAAAGGTTTATGATAAAATACAACCATGATAGCCCTCACTTAACACTGCTTTAAGTTTAACAAACCTTATAATGGGGTTGTTAAACTCACAATTCCCCTCTACTTGTTTCAGATACGGAGTGGAAACTCCCATCACTTATGTAGCGCCAACTCAAAGACAGTACTTTATGTTCTGTTCACACAGCAGAATATCTCAAACGCTATGTATACCTAACTAAGAATAAATGGCATTGCTCATAACTCCAGGTGCTGTATTCAGACGTTTCCCCGCTAATTAGTAGATACTGATTGAAATTGATGTGCAAAGACATGGAGATCCCATTGAATATATTTTGTGCTCCTTATGTCCTTGTGTTTGTTGAGAATCTGGACAGGTTGTTCCCCCGAGGCTCCCTAGCAAATAACATTACATACACAGCAGGAGGAAAGCACAATGTATAAGGACGGGGAACTTAGAGGCTGGATTATGAAACAAATGGTAATTGTGACATAAATGACAAACAAGAAGCAAAGTGTGAGGCATTGAATATACTGCACTATTAAACAGAATAGTCATTTAAGATCGTAATAGTTGGACAAATACAACCACAACAATTCTTACAAATATTTATTTTTTGCCAAAAGATTTTAAATCTTTTACAAAGCTGATTTATATTTTATGGTCGACTGATTCATACATTTGCGTGATTCTGACTGCACATCTGGCTAAAGGCAGACTCCCTTCTCGCTCATCTGACAATACATTTAGGATAGAACAGTATGCCCGCTGCATACCAGGCTCTCAAAAGTGACTTTGCTGTTACCGTAAACTGAAACTCACACCGCATTTGGCTAGTGTAGACATGCAGCAACTGGAGTTAAGGAATGAGTTGTATAAAGCCCATATTATGATGGACAACTATTTGCCTAATAGATCTGCCTGAAATATAAGGAAACGACATTTCTAACATTGGACACAAACAAAAGCAGACACTGAGAAAATATTGATGTATGCCGCATTGCTTTTTGGAAGCTTATCTTGTTTTTGGGGTTTGTGGTGCACTGTCACAGTTTGGCCTCTGCAGGGGACCCTAGTAAATGCACCAAAAATTGCACGGCTGGGACAGAAAACCCAATCCACAAAGCAGCAGCTGGTTTCGGTCAATCCGCTGACCAGAAAAGGTCAATGAATTGTCACTAAAAGCCAGTGTGGAAATGTGGGAAGTTCTTTTTCAAATCCATTCCAAAGGGAAAATACCCAAAGCTATTATACAAGCATGATAAATTAGAATGTACCAACAATAAAAAATGTGTAAACTAAACAATGAATAGAGCTGTTTACTAAACATCAGAATTGGAAGAAACCCCAGGATTGTGTGTATTTTTGCATTAAATTCAGGGTACTTCCGTTCCCAATACATTACTTGGTTCATTTGCTATATGAATGTGTGACCAGGTGTATTCATCTGATGCTACAATATCTTATTTTGTTAATGGAAGTTGTGTCTGTCTCCCAAACCTTACAAACAGTCAGTCAAAGCATCTCATCATCCCACGCAGTGTCCTTTGCTTTTCTTACAAAGTGACCAGATTCTCATCAGTGGTCAGCATGGGAACACCGATTTGTACATTTCAAAGATAAACAACAACTTCCAGCAATGTAACATGCTAATACACGACCACACTCTTGTTATTTATCACAGTTGAAGAGCAAACCATGCACCCTATTATAAATAAAGGGGTTATAGAAAACAAAGAATAAAAAAAAAGCTCCAGCAATTTTGTGATTCAAATAGCAAAGTAAAGCAACACTGGAATAGTTTAAAAAGATATTTTATCTATCACAAATGGCACACCTGTGAGCACGTGACTTCTGTATGTGACACACAAATGAGTAATATCTCCCCTCAATCCGTCACAATATATATTTTAAATCGGCTTCCACCACCAAAAATGAATGTCAAGTTGTATTTGCAGGGTTTGTGGCCCTTGTTTACTAATAAAAATATGTACTTACCACCCAAAAATCTATTGTAGCAAAATGTGTCCAGAAATGGAAATACTCTTCAAAACATGCAAAGTTGAGTTAAAGCCCAAAGACAAAACTTATCAAAATGTTAGATTTATTATACAAAAATAGTGCAGTGCTTAGGTTAAAGAAAAATAATATTACAAGAAAACATACAGTAAAATATATGCAGACAGTTTAATAAAATACCCCCCTTGGTTGAAAATCAAAATTCATATTCTAAATGCATGGTTTATATTCTAAAACCTTCTGCATAGAAAACTTTATAATCTCACCTTCTGGGCGTGTCCTTAACCCCCCTGTCCCCATTCTTCCCCTCCCTCCCCCCCAATAATCTGCAGTGGGAGAAAAAATGGCTTTCCTTTCGAATCAAAAGATGCCTGAATATAGAAAACTTCCCATATCTTTATCCCCATAGTCCCTAGAATAACGTGACACATTTCAATATGTTCAGGTGAGTTTGGCGTATGCAAAGAGACAATTTTTCATCAGCGTACACCTACATTTGAGAGACAAACAGATATCTGACCTTTGCACCCACACACTCATGGATTGTTTAGTATCATTTAATTAGTTAGATCACAAATGTTACAAAGATATATTTGTTATTCTTGCAAATCATTGTCCGATCCATATTTTGTATTTAGTAAATTTAGAAAATCATGTGGAATATCTTCCTGGCCACACCCTCTGGCATTTCCAGAACAACAAGAAACTCCTTTGAAGTTATTTTAAAGGGGTTTTGCTTATATCTACAGCCAGAAAGTGAAACTGTCAGAAAGAGTTGTGACTTCAGGTTCCAATCACCCCACTTTTCAAAAAAGGCTTTGGCCCCAGATAACGCCCCGTATAGACAAACATTGAAATCCAGGTCAGGTTGCCGACGCCTAATAAAACAATACATGTATTTTTAAGCTGTTCTTGAAACTCCAGTTAACTGTTTGTGTGCGAGTTTATTAAAACACTGAATATGTTCTGGCCTTATCATGACGTTGTGCACGAATCTAAGCGGAGAGATACTTTGGTTCGGTGTTCTTTTTCCATGCACAATAGGGGGCCTATGCAAAGAGCAGCGCTATTTCAAAACTCGCCATTTTTTGGAGAAAATCGCGCAGAAAACAGCAGAAAATGGCGAGTTACGAAAAACGCGCCAATTTTTTTTTTCTATTTCTAAAACTCGCCTCGCGGCTGGCGAGAACCTCCATCTCCCCAGTTTTAAAAATATCCTAATGCAGAGAGGCGCGAACGGCATCTAGCGGCTGTTCGCGCCAATAAAATGGCGCGATTGTCTCCTTTTTGCCTCGCCAGAAAAAGTTGGCAAGAAGCTGCCGCTCGCGGCCATAGCAAAGGAAAAAAAAAGGCGCAAATTTTTTTTAACACATTTCTGCAGCGCGCATCTCGCCAATTTAAACTCGCCACACGCATTCATGTTAAACATAGCAGAATTCGCACATTTCTGCATATGGAGAATAAAACTCTCCAAAAAAGCTACTTTTTATTAAACTCGCCAATTTTAAAATTCGCTGCTCTCTGCATAGGCCCCTAGATATTTTGGAATATATGCCAATGCTGCTCTTTATTTCTTCCATCACAGTGTTTCCCAGGTATTTCTGCTTGGGAAACTCCAGTTACGTCATATTTTGAGACCACTCCATCCCGTGTCCACATGTAAGCTAGGTGCATGTATAGGTTTTATGTAATTAATTGGGTATTACTCAACGCTGGCATGCAAGGGATTCACAGAGAAATATAGACCTATATAAAGCAATATAGAAAAGAATACCTTATGTAACAATACTAAATACTATTTATTGAGGCCTACAAAAGATTTCCCACAAGAGACCATTAGCGGTCTCTTTTCTTATCTGAAAAGCTTATCTACATTACTATTTATAAACAATAGATAATAAGGTCCAATTATCTTCTACATAAGCAACAACATCACATTTTGTTTTTCACTGAGTTTATGGAGACAGAGGGTAACGGCAATGTACTCCATGCTGTCAAACACAAAGTAATTCAAGCAGACATGACGATACTTGCAATAATCAAAGCAGTGAAGCATTTTTTTAAGGTTTTTGATAGACCGCCACCTGCTGCAGCAAGGGCAGCTTGGGTTACTGCACTTACAGAGCAGAGATATTTGGTTTCAGGCGTTCGGTATCATGTTGTTTTATGTGGATGTGCAAGGAGTGACAGGTCTTACATTGATTGCTATGGCAAGCATCTCATTCTCTTTAACAAATAAATACTCCATAGGGGTTTGCTGTACATTATTTGACTTCTGCCAATCATTGACAATAAAATTGCCAGATGAGGGTGTTTGCAATGATAAATCGTGACAGGTTCTCACAGTGGAAAATGTTCACAATTTTTGCAACTATTCCATTATAAGCATTTTACAAGTACAGTATATAAGTATGTATTGTATTCTGGGCTCAAGGCTTTGGCTACCCGACTATAAAATAGATACGCAAACATCCCAAACTAACAATGATTCTTTCCTACTCTTTTCACAGTGATTTAAGTCAGATTACTGTATTTATTTAATACGTCCCTTCTTTTTCTTTAATCTTTATTACACTACGTTTGGTTCCTATCCTAGAATTCTTTGCTGAGCATGACGTAAATCGGATAAATGTCTGTTTTTGAAGTCGTGACCCTTCCTGTTAACCTACTGCCGGTCATTCTGCATTGAAATTATTTTCAGATTTAATTCTAACCTGTTAAAGCACAGATAAGTGAAGCAGGGTAACATAGCGGCATACAACACTTAACATTTCCCACAAACTGTCTCAGACAAATTACATATTTGTTCAAGCAAAATGGTACCGAGTGCTCACTTGAACGCTCCTGCTTCAATTGAAGGAGCAATCCACCCTAACTAACCGCAATTTCTTTTTTTCTTTAACAGGATTGGAACCAGAGGGTCTTCCAGAGTGCAACCCCGCTATTTTCAGCTCCGGAGCCTCCTCAGTTCCCCTGAGATATTTGTGAAGCTACTGGTATAACTTCCTATTTTCAAAAGGGACATCTGGGAGACCGCAGCTTCTAATAATTCGGGCAAAGATCCTCTGCTGGAGGGGTCAAAGTACCTGCTGTGAATCCAGCTTCCCTGGATGAAATTAGTGGCGACTACATTTATTAGACATTTTTTGTTGAAAATGAACTGTAACAGGGACTTATCCCTGTCCAAATAAAGCAGCCACAGAGCTCTGATAATCCAGCAGAGAGATAGTTATTTGCAGCTACTCAATTAACTAGTCTCCACCTGGACAAATGAGAGATCTGAGAAAAGCCTGATGTGAGAAACAGGAGAGATTAGTTAGCTCACATTTGGGCTGACAGAAGCAGAGCAGAGAAGCCTGCACACAGACATTGTCTTGAGCACAACGGCTGTGTTGAGATCAAGTCACCCAGACATCTATATTTCCTGGACACAGAGGACCCAGGAACCTGCTAGAGACTGACATGGAGGGCCACCTGCTTAAGGTACTTCCTGAGACTTTTGGGTAATAGGCTGGTAATGGGAATATCCCTCCAGTCCTGCAGATAGGGTCTGGGGAAGTAAGCAAGCCCTTACAAAGGAATAGGGGTTTGTTATTTTGTTGTTTTTGTATGTTTTGCCTGGATAAAGGAACAGGCTCAATAAAGCCAAGATATAATTTTACCCAAATCGGTCTCCATTATATGAACCTCTGCACACATCTCTTACATGAACAAAAAGTAACTATAACAACAATAAGGATGGGAGAAAAAGAACTGCGCAAATATCAAACACTAACAATTGTCTAGACTAGATAACTAATACTCTCCCTGCAGCTGGTTTGGATCTCTCACCCGGAGAGAAAATTGTACAGTTTGGAAGAACAAACCTACAGAGCAAGGGAGAGTTAGAAACAGAACATAGTGTATTCTGTAAATAGTAAGAGAAAGTCTTGCTGTCGTCATCTACTCTTACAGAATAGATGTTAATTCAGTCCAAATTGATGTCCAAATCTGGCAGAAGAGTCCTTGGTCCACTTGTTACTTGGAGGAAAATGAATGTGATAAACTTCTGGGCTCACCCCTCATTCATAGACGTCCGATTAGGCATGAACAAAAAGGGGAATAGCAGGAGATACCACCACGCAAACAAATTTACTAAACATGCAAAACTTTTTCTGGGGCGGGTCCGGGGTTTTAGCATTTGGGGCTGAGTTATCTAATAAATAATAAAGGTCCGTATAGAATTTAGCAAATTCCTCTGCTATCTTAGAGGGGTTATAAGTCACTTCTCTTCCTTTCATTCTAATAGAAGGAACCAAAGTTCTCAAACCGATCCCTCTGAGTTTATTTGCCAGTGATCAGTCCGCCTTAGCTCTCTTATCATAATAAGTATGTTTAGTCCACTGAAGCTCCTTCTTTACATCTTCTAGATGCAATCTCTTAAGTTCTCCTCTTGCCTAACTCAGAATTGTATACATTTTCCTCAACGATTTTTTTTAATGTGAATATTCTAACTTTACAAATTTTTCGTACAATTTTTTTGGTTCTCTATTTTTGTTCTCTTTCTGTGTGATACTATTGAGATGAGTTGTCCTCTGATCGTGGCCTTATGAGCCTCCCATAAAGTCGCTGTTGATGCTACAGACCCATTATTAATATGGAAATAATTGTTAAGTGAATTTCCAATTTGAGTACTAATCTCTGGAAAATTCAGTAGGGAGTCGTTCATCCTCCAATGGAATGATCGAGTCCTGGCAAATGGGGGATCAAACAAAATCGCCACTGGGGCGTGGTCTGACCATGTCATAGGCCCTATATCTGAATGAACCAATACCTCCAAGATATTCGGGTTACACAAATATATTATTGATTCTGGAGTTCGAATCGTTTGGGGGGCGAATAAAAAGAATAATCCCTCTGTCCTTTATGTGAGCTAGACTAGCATCCCACAGACCAAATTCTTTAATTAGCAGTGTAAATTTCTATGCTACAGTGTATGTCATTGCAGAGTGTGATTGCTCTGTGTGGGTGGACATGTCCATATCTGTATCTGGTACCATATTAAAGTCACCTCCCAGAATCAGCAGCTGATCTCGGCTATCTTCCATAGATTCCAATGCTTCCATTAAAAAATCAATTTGTCATTCATTGGATGCGTAAATATTCACTAACATAATCTTTTGGCCAGAGAGGAGCCCATAAACCATGAGCAACCTCTCCTCTCTCCTAACCTCCAATATCTGGAACGGGATATCCTGTTTCATCAGTATCGCAACCCCCCTTTTTTACTAGTAAAAGACGAGTAAAATGCTATCAGGTATATCCTGCTGAAAGTGTTTGGGAGCTTCTGGGTGTCAAAGTGTTTCTCCTGCAGATAAACAAATCTGTTTTCAGATTCCTAAATTCTTTTAGAGCCATTCTGCGCTTACCATTACGGCCTTTAACATTCAAGGATACTAACTTCAATGGCGTTTGGCTAGTCATTCCCAATGTCATGTCTTTCGCTCTCATGTGAAAGTCGTGAATGCAAAACTATAATGCTTGTTGTGAACAGATGGGGGAATTAAAAAAACGAGGGAACTTTCTGCCTCCTGAAACTTGGGTAACAACAAAAAATTAAACTGCAAAGAAAGATGAGTGTAACCAGCCACCCATCCCAATTACACGACCTAGCCTTACGGGCATATGGTCCTACTGGGGGCGACCTGACGTCGGGCATAGAGGCCTTCCACCCACCCCACCTTCTTCTATTCTCACTCGCCTGATTGCACCATCATCGAAACTTAATCAGAATCTGGATATTGTCATTTTCGAAATCAATTGAGCCACTGTTTCTGCAGCCTTTTATAATCCTTTCCTTGGTTGCATATTGATATGGTCCCTCCCTGGGGGTCAGATTTAACGCCGATAGGAAGGATGCTGATTCCTCAGGGTAACAGAGTGAGATCTGTCTGCCTTCGTGATTGACTATAAGATGGAATTGAGAGGCCCATCGGTAGAGAATCCCCTTTTCCTGGAGTACTGCAGTCACCGGTCGCAGCCCTCTTTGCCTATCTATTGTCAACCTGGAGAGGTCCTAGAAGATCTGGTTAGAATCATTTTCGAAATCAATTGAGCCTCTGTTTCTGCAGCCTTTTATAATCCTTTCCTTGGTTGCATATTGATGAAGCCTCAGAACCACGTCTCTGCTTCTTTTGGGGTCATCAAATCTCGGACCCAAGGCTCTATGAGCTCTGTCAATCAAAAGGTCGCCATCTTGTAGCTGGGGGTCAATTGATAAAAACAGTCTCTTAAAATATGGCTGGAGGGCTTCCGCGGACACCGTCTCAGGGATATGGCGAATTCATAGATTCTGTCTTCGCTCCCTGTTCTCCAGGTCATCCATATCGTCTCTCATAGCTTTATCTCTTCGTTGAGACGCAGGACCTCATCGTCAGTATTCACCTGGATTTGTAAGGAAACGTCCATCTTATTTTCCAGCTACGTAGTTCTTTTGGCCAGTAAAGAGACTTCAGCTTTAAATTCCTTTACAGCTCTATCCAGGGCTGACTGAAAGCCAGCTTGCATTTCTTGTAGCATGTTCTGGAGCTCCTGTTTTGTGATCACTGTATCTCCCTCAGCCTTATTATTTTCACTTTCAATGGCAGCTCTCACCACTATCTCTTTTCCTACTGTGCTTTTCTCTGCAGAGATTCTTAGGGTTGCCCTTTTCTCAGAAATGACACCCTCTGGCCCTACAGCCTGTCTCTCACCTTCCATGCCTGTGTTCGCCGATGCGCGCTCCAGTGCACTCAGCTCGGCACCATCTTTATTGTTCCTCCTTTCAGCCACCGCTGACTGCAGCTGAAGAGGGAGAGAGATCCGGGGTCCCCGACTTCAAATCCTTCTTCGCAGACATCCCCACTAGTTCCCCCGACTGCCGGTACGTCCCAGTGGGGGAAGTTTATTCGCCGATCAGGGGGTTATATTGCAGTATAGCAGCAGAATGCATGGAGCTTCCTTAGCCTGCGTGCATCCGCGTTGACGTCACGCGTGCACCCCCCATTATGCCATTTTTATATAGTAACAAAGGTTGGAGAGGGAGTAGGTGGTACCCTTGTGACAGTAGGGGTAGATTTGGCTGCTCTTAAATAATGGTCAAACCTGCCATTACTCCTACCTGTCAATAATATGATATATTTATTTATTCATGTATGAATAGTCACATATCTGTATACTGTGCCCACATTGGTCTGATGTTATATTTTGTAGCCTGGTTCAAGCACTTCGGGAACCAGGGGTTAAATGTTTTAAATGCGCCGTCCTGGGAGAGATAAGGTGAGTGGCTTGGGACATTGTCGAGCGAAGCAGGGTTGTGGACCCAGGTATGTCGAAAGTGGCTCACCACAGGGGAACCATTGTTCAGGCCCAGACACGGAGTCTGCTATCCCTTCGGGGGTATTGGGAGGACCAGGGGAACCGTTGCCAGGACTGTGCTCGGTAGGCACAATTCCCATTGGTCTGTTCAAATGCTCTGCTTGACTTAAGCCCGCCCAATCGGCTGTCCTGCAAGTCCGGTAACCTCCCCTTGCTCAGGATTGGGCCAAAGCAGACAAGACCCCCACTCACTGATTGGACACCAAAAACAATCCACTCTGGGATTGGTCGGCAGTCTGTCCTGTATATTGGTGGATGGAGTCCGAGGGATATATGAGGAAGCCGGCCTTGGTTCCAGAGACTTGTTGCAGAGTTCTCGGAGAGCCGAAGAAAACTCTTTAAGTATCCGAAGTCATCCGAGGGTGTTCCGGAGACTTGCGGAGGAGTGTGGAGGGTAGCGATGGTGGGAACTTTGAAACTACTGCCTCACGGAGAACAAGGCAGTGTTGCCCTTACTACCAAGGACAGTGGTGCAAGCCTGGGAACGTGTTTCAGGGTAAACTTCTGGACAGAGGTCCCAGCACCTAGGACTTGAGGTTGTTCCCCCAGTTACCTCAGTTAGGTGAGCTTGTATGTGTTTTATGTATTGGAGGTTTGTGGAAACTTTTTCCAATAAATTCACTTCTGTGTAGTGTACTGATCCCTGGTGTAATTGTCCTGGTCTCCCGTGACACACGTCTTTGACATTTTTAACGAGTTTAAAGCATCCTTTGATTTCTATAGCAGGTTTTAGCACTCCTCCAAAGCAGTGCAAGATCTTTGTAACACTATCCCGTTTGTAATAATTTGTTACCAATGTTCCCCCCCAGTTTGAGCTGTAAACTATAAAAATAGTCAATGTTACCTTAGTAATATAAGGATACATTCTAGCTGCTGTTACACAAACTGAAGGATTTATTGAAAGACGGCATTATGTTAGACACGCAATGAGGTTTTTAAAGCAGCAGTCCAAGCTTCCGTTTTAATTATTATTTTTTCCCCTTTAATATGTGCATCAATACAATCCATACAATAAGTAATTAGCTAAGTTGCTGATTGATCAGTGAAGATTTGGCTCGGGGGTTCACTAAATGGCTGGCAGTGCAGCAGAAGAGGACCAAAGATGCAAAGTTCTGTGGGGAACATCATGTGACCAGGCAGTCACAAGAAACGATTGGTGCACTGCTAGAGAGACCACCGGGCTCAAAAAGGGGTGTGCCAGAGCCTGTTTCAGAAAAGGAAGGGGATGTGACTTTGTAAATGGTTGCTATAGAAAAACAAAATGCTTGTTACATTATAACACATAAAAAAAATGTCATTCGGAGTTGTTTTTTTTAATGCTACAAGTATTTTCTCATAGTACAGAACTGATTTATTAAAAATAAAAAATAAAAAACTCACACACACATGAAGGATATTGCTTGGTCTGCAGCTTTAAAAGATTTATAACAGGAGCACCAAACAATTGCCAGCGTGGGTAAGAATGTAGAATGATATATTGTCACCTGCTTTACAGCAAAAGTAAAGCAGTATTGCTGCTTTAAGACCACACTCCCCCCCCCCCCCCCACCCCTCTTTTGTTGGAGAGTGCGAGGGAAAGGGGGATTATGCTAGG
This sequence comes from Ascaphus truei, assembly GCF_040206685.1. Lineage (NCBI taxonomy): Eukaryota > Metazoa > Chordata > Amphibia > Anura > Ascaphidae > Ascaphus > Ascaphus truei. Next base: position 20,169,224 of record NC_134492.1, on the reverse strand, counting down.
CACCACAGGGAAAAGGGAAAAAAGCCTAAATATGCCCTCCACTTTTTGTAGTGCCATTATTTCCTACCACATTCATATTTAAAAAAAATCCTTTTAGTGTTGAAGGGGCCAGTGCTAAACTATTACATAAGAGTATGAAGGGAAAAAAGGTATACTGTATACAGTAACAGTAATCATACAGAAACTAATGACTAACCAATTCCGTGTTATAGCTGCTCCTTTGGCACTGTATCGGCTATTGAGAAATGGCTGTAAATGCCGACAGCCCGTGGACACATTGTCTCATCACATTAAGATTGGCCCAACCTTGCAAAATAATCTCCTTTACAGCACGGGGAGATTTTCTAGGAGCCAGAGGGGATAGACTGTGCTTAGTAGAAACAAATCCTTTGCAGTGAAAGTTAAACAATGCTGATGTTACACTCTAACCACAAACAGCAACAACACATACTGAAATATTTAAATGTTTGCTTTTTACACTGGAAAATACCTCTTCCATGTTCTTAGAAAGGGTATATAATGTATAATACAGAATATATATATATATATATATATATATATATATTTTTTTTTTAAATGAATAAAACAAAGGTGTCACATATAGGAATATTTGACTGATTGTATTGTATTGTATGTCTTTATTTATATAGCGCCATTAATGTACATAGCGCATCACAGTAGTAATACATGTGGTAATCGAATAAATAACAGATAATATAAATAACAGATCATGGGAATAAGTGCTTTAGACATTAAAGTAACATTAAGGAAGAGGAGTCCCTGCCCCGAGGAGCTTACAGTCTAATTGGTAGGTAGGGAGAACGTACAGAGACAGTAGGAGGGAGTTCTGGTAAGTGCGTCTGCAGGGGGCCAAGCTATATGTATCATGTGTTCAGAATATCTACAGTGCTATTCATATGCTTCTTTAAGCAAGTGTGTCTTAAGGTGGGTCTTAAAGGTGGATAGAGAGGGTGCTAGTCGGGTACTGAGGGGAAGGGCATTCCAGAGGTGTGGGGCAGTCAGTGAAAAAGGTTTAAGGCGGGAGAGGGCTTTAGATAAAAAGGGGGTAGAAAGAAGACATCCTTGAGCAGAACGCAAGAGTCGGGATGATGCATAGCGAGAAATTAGGGCTGAGATGTAAGGAGGGGCACAAGAGTGTAAAGCTTTAAAAGTGAGGAGAAGAATGGAGTGTGAGATGTGGGATTTCATCGGAAACCAGGAGAGGGATTTCATGAGGGGAGATGCTGAGACAGATCTAGGAAAGAGTAGAGTGATTCTGGCAGCAGCATTGGGGAGACAGATGAGAGGCAGGAAGGCCGGACAGCAGGAGGTTACAGTAATCAAGACGGGAGAGAATGAGGGCCTGAGTCAGAGTTTTAGCAGTCGAGCAACAGAGGAAAGGGCATATCTTTGTTATATTGCGGAGGAAAAAGCGACAAGTTTTAGAAATGTTTTGAATGTGAGGGGCGAATGTGAGAGAGGAGTCGAGTGTGACCCCTAGGCAGCGTGCTTGGGCTACTGGGTGAATTATCGTAGTTCCAACAGTATTGTGGAAGGAGGTAGTAGGGCCAGGTTTGGGAGGAAGTATGAGGAGCTCTGTTTTAGCCATGTTGAGTTTAAGGCGACGGAGGGCCATCCAGGATGATATAGCAGAGAGACATTCAGAAACTTTGGTTTGTACAGCAGGTGTAAGGTCGGGTGTTGAAAAGTATATTTGTGTGTCGTCAGCATAGAGGTGATATTTAAACCCAAAAGATGTTATTAGGTCACCTAGAGAGAGTGTGTACAGAGAAAAGAGAAGAGGTCCCAGGACAGAGCCCTGGGGTACCCCCACAGAGAGATCAATAGAGGAGCAGGAGGTGCTAGCAGAAGAGACACTGAAAGTACGATGGGAGAGGTAGGACTGATCAAAAATCCCCTTTTAATTAAACTTTATAGTATGCAAGAATTTCAGGGCTGAAACTTACTCAACTCCTACTATGACTAATGCTTATGAATAGTTGTAAGAACTCCATTAACATGAAAACCCGCTGAGCTCAGTGTTCTGTGTACCTGGATCTGTACCCTCAGCCTTTCCATGGTGTGCTGAACCTGCTGTCGACCATGACTTTGGTAATGCCCGGCAGCACATGGTTTTATTTTCCTCAGGTTGGCATTCATGGTATTTTGTATACCAGGAATCTACGGTACAGTATTTCTATAGATAGTCTTACTTACCACGTCCCAGTGATTTGCTTTATTCTTTGTATAGGAAGAGGAAATCCTTGCATCAATAGAACCAAAGTTCCATGTAACCAAAGTAAACAGAGGCTGCTGTTATTAGCCAACATCCACCCCTCCAGCCTCCCCGATTCTTATAAAAGGAGAACAGAATAAGACACCCGGACGAATCAAGAAGAGCAGAAAACGTGCGTGCCTGGTGTAGCTTTACGACCCCATGCCTGTGATGCTTGTCTTTTTATCCAGTCATTAGCCCATGACAAAGCTGCGGAGGCCAAGTTTAATGATCTTTTTATGAACATGAAACGAAACTAACCCAACCTTCAAAACTTGGGAAAAGATGATCAGCTACATTGAAGGGGGAAAGAAAGAGCCAATGAATAACGCACCACGTGTTTTAGTGCACTACAAAGGTTGTCTCAGAAGTGGGATGTTTAGGATCAAAAGCACACCTTTTTAACAAAGATACTTTAAAGACAACTACTGGTTACTTATTAAATTATAATAATACAAGTGCAAAAAATATAGTTTACAAACATCTCATGTAAACAGTCTACATTTCAAATTATGGGTCATGTTTAATTATATAATGCCAAAGTAGAAAGGCAACGGGCACTCGTAAATTGAAGGAAAAAAAGTGTCTTTATTGAGGTTAGATATTCCTCCACTATCTGTTCTGGTACACAAAGTATTAGAAGTGCAGTCCCTTTTGCCCTCTAAACTGTACTGAGCAGCCCAAGCAAAACCCACAGTAGCCTGATGCCTAAGGACATTAAACTTCATCAACTATTTATAATTGAAAAACACCAACGCCAGCAAAAAAAGTTTGTAGGATGCTCCGACATTCACACGTTCAGACTTCACACCGCCTCTGCATTTTCTCATTATTCTCCGCAGCTACTCTAGAAAGCACTAGCTGCATTAGGCATTTCTGATTTTGAAATACACATTTACATTGATGGGAATTTCCTGGACACATTTCTTTATATTAGTAAGACTTGCATTGTAAGATATTTCACCAAAATGGTTACTTTAAGTTACAGTACACTTAAAAAAAATCACCTTTGTTTTAGTAACAAAAAATAGCTGTAACCAAAAGACACATAAATTGTTTTATTAAGAGCAATGTTCAGGATATTAAGGGGGTATAGTTACTGATTGCATTTACATGAATTACATGGGCAGTAATGTTGTCACAGTAGAGCGATGAATGGGTTAAATGTTGTAAGCAGTACAGCAACCAAGTAACTTTTAAAAGAACTATGTTTCCTGTCTCTGAACATTTGCTCATTAGATGGGTGCAAATAAATGTCCCACCTTTCAATATATATCAAATAGTCCCCGGTCTGGTTCTTTTCTCACTTTATTTAGAGACAATAGAAAACATATTTCACAGCATCATTTCAGTCGGTTACATCATTCAGGCATATAGAATGTTATAGAGTGGAGAATCTTTAGCTTAGTTGTTCTTAGCTTGGGTGTTAAATGATTCTGAATTCTATAAATCCAGATACTGTACACTCTTTATAGATTTCAACACTACATGTTTCTCTCACTGTCAGCCCAAATATTCTTAGTCAATCATCAACCTTAGAACACTGTTTCTGTCTTTAGCAATATTTACCGATTCAGAAACCCCTCTTTGTTCTGTCACTAAGTAACTATACTTAATCCTATGTTGCTTGTCTTTTAAGACCCATCTCTATTGTATTGTATTTTACTACTATCTATTTAACTAACCTTTGATTCCAAACTCTTGATCATATACTATCCAACTCAGCAGACATTAAACATACCACATTTCTTAAATCACATAAAGCATTCCTACACCTGCCTGTCTTCAGACTGATTTAACTTCTTATCTTTGCAGACAATTTTCCAATATAATTTCTAACTTAATACTAAATTACTTATTTTAACTAGTAACATGCTGAATATATATGTATACAGTATAAAGAATATAGCATAATTAATATTTAGGCTTGAAATCATCTTCAGTCTCCTGTGGGGATAACATGGATGGTCATGGGGTCTGCCTTTTATTAGGGCAATAAAATAATAAAAACAATAAAAGGGAGAACCATGCTTACATGGAACGGACACGTGACACTTGGCAGAATGATTTTACATTCCGGAGAACTTCTCTCGCCTGCAGAGCCAAAAGTGACCAATAGGACACTCCACTCACTAACATCACAGGGTCACATTCTGGGTGATAATTCATATCTGGTGAAATTGCCAATAAAATTAGATATAGATTTGTCACGAGCAGGAATACACGTGTAACAATATCATGTGTCAGGGAGTGTCTGGATTGCCTGTCAGATCATTTGTTTCCCCCTCAAAATTAGAAGTAGCGCTATCAAAACCAATCTCTGTGCGTGCGTTAAAATCACCCGAACGCAATGATGTTGGTAGTGTTTATATTTAGTTGTTACCGGGAGAGAGTTAGGTATTTAATTAAAACAATTCTCTCTTTCCTAGTAACATTAGCCATAAATGTCATAAAAGATTGATGAGTGGGAGATACACCCACAAAAGGTCGGCCTAACCTTTGTCATAGTGGCAACGTTTGGGGATTAAAAAGGATTTTGAGTACCTATGTCAGAATTCATCTAAGAGGGGTATTCTATCGATATCGATAAGACGTCAATTTGAATCTTTTACCTTATTTGAAAAGATTAACTGCATTTTTGGACACGTTTTGCTAAATTTAGTTTTTTGTGTTAATTACATATTTTTCTAGCATGAGGGGGACCGAGGACTCCTGAGGTTTTAATACCTTCAATTAATCCTGGTGATGGCAGCGTAAATGGGGAGGAGTGTGCCGGTTTTTGGGGAGTGCTAATTTTTAGTGCCCTACCGGGATGCGAGTCAGCTAGATGTTATGATCCCCTTTCACAAATACACACACACGTAGTGGTGTTGTACGTGATGGTAACTAATAGCTCGATTTCTGTTCTCAACAGCCACTAACAGGTTAGGTTTTAAGGATATCACTGCTTTTCTGCTTCATTTGGTTTTGGCTACTGAGTCAAGTTTATCCTTCAAATACACTTTTAGTGGGTTGCTGATTCAGAAAGAATCCCTCAATTGCAGGCTATGCGTTGCCTGTACCAAAGATATAGAATCCAAACTAACCACTGTAATTTCGTCTACCCAGCCACATTGTTCATTAAGAAGAATGTATGTGTTTCATAGAAAAAAGGTCTTTTGTTTAACTCGTCTGGTGTAGGATACAAGAGACCCCTTAACCCTGCAGTCTACGGTCATAAAGTACTTCCCTGATGGATATCACCATTAACGGCTGGGATGAGAGGTTTCGAACGATTACTAAATGCCACAAGACAAGAGAACATCCCAATTCTTTGTAATTTGGCTAGACCCCACTTCACAGAAGGTCATGGAGCAGAGGTCATTCAGTAGTGGAAACAGAATCTCTTTCATTTTACTCCTGCCTCAAAGTTACTGGAGTGAATGATGTGCCTCTTTTCCACATTCTATCTCCCCCGATCAGCAATTTAATCATAATAATCTGTGGTTTCTTGCCTCTCTTTAGCTCACCCGCAACTTCCCCATCTCAATATTGTACAACTGCACAGGAGTGTGCACTCTCAACTGTGAGATAATCTAAGAAATGTGAAGGTGGAATCAGATGGATGGTTTTTGCATCTGTGTTAAATGCAGAGAAACGTCTAAAATCAGTATTGCTAGACCTGAGGAAAAGAGTAAAATTCTTGAAAGCTCGTCCCAAAATATCAATTTAGTACACTAATGCAACTGGACTAACAATAATTTTATTATATATCTATATAATAAAATTATTGTTAGTATATATATAATATACACACACACACACACACACACACACAGAAATAGAAACTACCACTGTGCCTCGAGGGAAGTGTTTGACCAGTGTATTCTGCCTACGCTCATGTATGGATGTAAAACTTGGACCTTAAATGTGGAGATAATTCAAAAGCTTTAGACAACTCACAAAAGTATGGGTATTACCCGAAGAGACAAGAAAAACAATGAATCGTCACAAGGGTGAAGAAACTAAAATAGTAGTGGGCTGGACATATGGCAGAAATAAATTACCACCATTGGATTAAGATGGTACTTGTAATGATAATGCCTTTTTTTTCTGTGTAGTTGTGCTACAAATCCAGCATACACAGAGTTAAATTCATCTGGAGTTAATATGACATTTCAAAAGTGTCTGTTTTTCTTCTGTCTCATAGAGGTTAGAGTCAAATCTAGCCAATATTAATGGGCCAACTTTATTGGCGAATAAAGCAACAGAACTAGGGGAATGTTTAGATAATAGTCCCTGGTGAGGCCTAAAGAGCGGCCTGGTCGGATCTTTGAAAGGCACGTTGGCTTTGCTTGGGCTTCTCCCACTTATCTTGCAGAATCCTGTAGCGTGACTTCTCAGTTTCTTTCTAGAGAATCAGCAGAAATGTCAGGAATACAAAGTTGGCAATAGATGGGATAGCAGAAATTTGTCACACCGCTCCAGTTCTGTATTACACACAGAATACATATTTATTACAGGGGGTGTGGGGTAATAAAACCATAAAGGAACAATATGTTTATATTTTGGATGTCTGGTGAACAGTACCCAGAACTACCAGAGGCACTTCGTGCCAACATCAAAGGGGGCCATAAATCCCTGAAATGCCCCCCTTTGGGTAGCAGAAAATGTGACAAAAGGGCCACTAATCATTTCCCAACAGATCTACCAAATAGAAGATATTTTGGTGTATAGTGTACACAAAAATAGGGAAGAGATATTTTTGGCAAGGAAGTTCAGCTGTTCAAATGAATACCAAACATGCCACAATAATTATGGTGCAAAGGTCAGATATTTGTATGCCCCCCAAATTTAGGAGTAGTCCTGGCAAGGCGGATATCTATGCCTCCGGCAAGCTCATCCGAACGTAAAGATGTGGGTCTTAAGATGATCATATATATCTCGGGAGGCAGGGGGTTCCCGGAGCTGAAATTAACAGGGTTCAGCTGTGAGACCCCCCCCCCCCCCCCAATGCTTCCCACCTACTTTTTTAAATTAAACATCTCTCTGTATCCTCGGCTCCAAAAATGTTTACGCACTAGAGGGTAGAAAATAGTGACTGGAACATGCTATACGCAAAGCTACATAAGCTCATCATCTCACTGACATTATCACAATGAATAAAAATGTCAGTTGGCTGGATATATCGCAAGAAGAAATTACCATAATTGAACAGGGATGATACTCGACTAGATTCCAAGGGATATCAAAAACCATGATAACAACCAAAAGTAATATATATGTATAAATCCACAAGATGGTGGCACACATGGAGTAAAGAACCTTACAGGCAATCGTGGTGCACAGTAAAGGAGATACGGGATATTCAGAATTAGATCACAAGTGATCTATATTACCGTCACAACACTAAGTTACGGTAAAAAGATGAATTTATTATTTCCAAATAGCACACAGGCCCGACGTTTCGGTCCCCAGGAGACCCTTGAAGAAGCACATAGGCCTGGGCCTGTGTGCAATTTGGATATAATAAATTAATCTCTTTGCCCTAACTTGGTGTTGTAACCCCCTTTGGGATTATTAGGGCCTTAAGGGGTTAACTGTGTGGGACCACACAGAGTAATGCCCCTTCCCCATCACATGGTGCTGGGGTGGTTCAGCAGAGGTTAAGCCCTGCTCCTTTCTGCCTGGGGAAAGTGACATCAGGCTAGGATATAAATAGTAAAGGGATAGATTCTGGAACTCAGATCCCTGGAGGAGACCCAGAGGGGGGATCTCACTGTAAATAGTATGTAAGTGTTTAGTGTAGAGATAAAGATAGGGTAAGGATCCCCTTCTTGTTGTTTTATAGTTAGGGAAAGTGCTCCAGTTAGATAGAGGCCTTATGAATGGCTTGTTGCTACTCTCTACATTTCTATAGTGACAGCCTATGCCCAGAGGGGGCTCCGCAGAGAACAGCCCTGCAGGATAGTTGGACCAGCCCCCTCAGAAGGTCTATAGCTGTCCCTACTCCAGATCGGCATGACGTGGCATGCAGTGCCCGTTAGAGGGAGACAGATCACCGACAGAGAAATCAGCACATGGCCCGACAGGGGCCCTAAAGAGATGAAGCTCTACCGAAGTTGCCCAGAAGAGGGGTTTGTTAAGTAACAAAAGGGGATCAAGCCTCAGCACCTCGCTAGCAGGCTGAGATAGGGGCAGCTAGGGAAGACCGGGTTCAGGCAGGAAAAGAGAGAAGGTCACAATGTTCATACCAACATGCATGTGAAATAAAGCTGCTGTTTGAATGAATAAAGTTCCTTGTGCCCAGCTTTGCTTACCAACGCCCAGCCTGCACAAGGTAATGCCTCCTGAGTAGCCAATAATACAGACACTGATGTATACTCCCTAAGAGCCGGGCAGGAGGGTTACATACATACATACATACATACATACCTAATATATATATATATTGTGACAGTCATGGATTCTGTGTGCTAGAGTGAGGGGCAGTGTGTGCTTTCCAACATGCAGGAGGTAAAACTCCTCTTGAGAGAGAATCTGCAGGTACACCTGGTTAATTCAGTCTGACCTCCTGATTACAAAGGGGATTAAAAGGCAGTCAATAAGCTGCCAGAACTGAGAGACTTTCCCCAACCAGCAAGGATGCCGGGTGGTACGGTTCCCCAGGTCTGAGGGACGCAGGGCATGCTGGGATCCCCACCCAGACACGGAATCTCCACATCCTGCCGAGCGAGCAGAGCTATACTTTCTGAAGGTGTGACAGTTCCAGAGGGATTTCCTGGAGGCTCCTGGAATGGATTCCCAGCACCACAGTTAAGGGCATTATATTTTGACATTCAACATGGATTGTTTGGAATGGAAGTAGCCTAGCTAGCCAGTCAGATAGTTAGGCTGTTATGTTAAGTTAGCCTCCCTAATATGGAGTATGCTTTTGGTTTTCATGATTTGGTTCTGCCTTAAAGGGATAGTGTCCAATACTGTGTTCTCGATATGGAAAAATAAACCACTGAGGCATTTGTTAAGGCCTCAAATACACTGTGTGGACCCTACCACGAAGCCGTCCAGCCACCACACACACACAAACACACACACACACAAACACACACACTGAGATTGAAGGGTTCTGACCAGATTTTGAAGCATAAATCTCTATGAGAACAGAATATACAGCAGAATATGATGCTTGAAATAAAGTAATGTATCTCAAGGTAAAATAAAGAATGCAAGATTGTACAGACTTATCAATACGTAATTCATATTTAAGCTCAGTTAACAAAATTGACTCTTTAGCACAGTCAAACACTTTTAGGTAAGGGAGACATTAAATTGGTATTTGAAGGCTCAATAGACCAGAAAATTCATAGAATGAGGTGCAAAAGCATAGAGAGGGGAAAACTATGTCATTAAAGTTCCCCAGGTTTTCAGCTTCTGTATTTATTATGTAACATTCTATTTTCATTCCAAGATAATGGTAGACAGCTGCTAATGTATATTTTCTTAATAAACATAAATAGGTCTTAATACAAAAGTATAGATTACTGTAGTCACAGAAGAGTGCTGAAGTCCTGCTGATGTTCATCCTGCTGATATTCATGTTAGCCTATCACGCTACACGAGTTTATAAAGCAGACACCAGTATGCTTTTTTCATGCTGTGTAAAAATAAATAAGCATCCACAGGGGTCATAGTGCCCTCCAGAGAAAATGAAAAATGATGTATAGATGTGGTTTGGAGAGTACTAGAAATGCAGGGGTTAGAATCCTCAATTCTTGCTACTTTTTAATCTGTCAATACTAACCAATTGCAGGAAATTGTCTGTCATCAAAATGTGGTTCATACGTTATACCAGGACTCTTCGTTCAAATTGTACTCCAAGTCAGTAACTAACCAACCTGACTCTTGTGAATAGTTAGATTTTCTCTATGTTCATACTCTTGGGGAGAACTGTTTACACATTCCTGACACTTGTACTGTATTCCTATCTATCCACAGCTTAACATGTAATAAATAAAGATAGCATTTTCATGCTGTCTCCCCAAGGCAAGCTATGCTTTTAAGCTTTCAATTTATTGCAGGTGTCTATATGGAAATTATATCTGAGTAAAAACACTTCTGCAGGTTATACAGCAAAGTGAAAAGTGGCTACCAGGGGGATCAAAGAGAACATATTTAATTTAATTTATTTATCAAATGTTTTACCAGGAAGTAATACATTGAGAGTTACCTCCTGTTTTCAAGTATGTCCTGGGCACAGAGTTATGATGACAAATACATGGTTACAAATACATATGTAGCCTAGTGCCCCTGTCTATGTGTTCCCTGGCCCTAGCATGTAAGTCCTGGTAAGTGCAGGCAGTGCTGGGGTTACACATAGTTACATTAAGTGAACTGGCATATACATCATATACATTATAATTTTCATCCATCTTGGTGTCTTCCTTTCAGTTTTTTTTTTTTTACCAAATCGGGAATTTTATGATTATAAATAGGGAAAACCTTGACAAGACACCAACAACCAATCATTGGGGGTTTTCCGGTTAGAACCGATAAAGACCGGAAAAAATGTAACTTAGCAGCCAATGGTTTTCATTGGGGGTAGTGTCCTCACGTGGTGCTCTTGCCTGTATGAATATGACTGTGCCGGCGCGGGAACGGGGTAGGAAATAGTGACTGGAAAATTCTATATACGCAAAGCTACATAAGCGGTCATCTCTATATGAGAAGATTCCTTTGGATTGATATTGATTTATGGTCGTCAACACTTATCAAGTCACATAGGTCACAGATGTTCCATGGAGGAAGCTCTATTCCATCTGCAGTCAGTTTACAATTTGGGAACAGAGATCAACTTGTAGGAATTTTGCTGTCCGACTGTCAATATTTTTACTGCTATGCTACTCCCTTAGCACACAGCCACTACACTTTATGCCCAATACCTCTGGAATGCCCTTCCCCTCAACACCCGACTAGCACCCTCTTTATCCACCTTTAAGACCCACCTTAAAACACACCAGCTTAACAAAGCATATGAGTAGCTCCACGGCTAATACAATACACCTAATACATACAGTAATGCTTGGCCCCTTGCAGACGCACTTACCAGCGTCCTTCCTACCTACCAATTCGATTGTAAGCTTTTCAGAGCAGGGACTCCTCTTTCTAAATGTAAATGTTTAAGTTTGAAGCACTTATTCCCATGATCTGTTATTTGTATTATTTGTTATTTATATGATTGTCACGTGTATTACTTACTGTAAAGTGCTATGTACATTAATAGCGCTATATAAATAAAGACATACATACATACATAGGGGTTAGTAGTCCTAAAATGTCGGAAGATGTCACAAAATTAAATTGGTAGCTAAATTATCTACTGGGCAACTTACTTTGGAAAGATGGCAGTCATTAGTGCAGAAGCAAAGCCGGGTCTGCACACACCTTCTGAGAAATTGGCGTACCTTGTTGCAAGTTCTGCTGGTCTGTAAGAGCATAAAAACAAACACGTGTGGTATGAAAATGTCTTGTGGTTATAAAGAAAACATTTTAATCTCTTGCATTCACACATGATGGCATTCCTCATTTAATACTGATACTTTAATAGGCAGGCACAGGTTTAGGATTTGTGAGCACACTTAAAACAGAAAATACTAAGTGTTTTTCATGGTCGTTTTTACATTTTGAAAAAGGCACACTAGACCAGGGGTAACCAACTCAATCCTCAAGAGCTACCAATAGGTCAGGTTTTCAGGATATCCCTGCTTCAGCACAGGTGGCTCAATCAGTCCATGCTTCAGCACAGGTGGAAAGACTTCATACAACCCTGAACAGGAATATACTTGTAGTTGTCACTGTGGTACAGTATTATCAAAAATACAGTAGTTGGTGTGGATAGGAGAGAGTTAATGGACCACATCATGTAGTATCTTACAGATATATATCTATCGTGCTATTCTTGGCTTACACTTAACATTTTTTTTCATTTAGAGGACCCCTTGCTTGGTGTGTAGCAATATATTTCAGTAGTCCATTTGAATACTAGTGAACTATTGAGAGAGAGGAGAGAGGAGACAGAGACTGGAGAAACCAAATTCTAATAAAACCCACAAAAGAAAATGGGTTGTAAATAGATCCACACACAAATGTCCAAATGTAGTACAAATACAATTTGTTAACACAATGAAATAGAAACACACATTTTATATATATATATATATATATATATATATATACATACCTCAAGCCATAAAACACATCCACACCGGGGGAAGGAACAGCACAGATAACATTCCAAGAGACACTGTTTTTAAGTTTACCTTTTGCTTCATTCATTGTAACATCGCCGGAAGAAGAGATCAGTGTATCTAGAAAGCTCGCACAAATAAAAGCATTTCGTTAGCCACAGAACGGTATCATCTATTTATTTTTTAATTTTTTTGATTATTGAAGCTCGGCTAACACGGTACTGATACCTCTACATACATATATATATATATATATATACAGTATATACACTCACACACATATACATATATATATATATACATATACATATAAAATGAATAGACGATACTGTTCTGTGGCTAACGAAATGCTTTTATTTGTGCGAGCTTTCGAGATCTCTTCTTACGGCGAAGTTACACTGAATAAAGCAGACAAAGGGTTTACTCAAAAGCAGTGCATCCTGGAATGTGACTAGAGCACATCCCTCCCCCTCTGTAGTGTGCGATTTATGACTTGAAGTGTTAAATAGTCCCTGAATATGAGGGATGTAAGAGTGTGTGTGTGTGTGTGTGTGTGTGTCTGCGCAAGTATGTAAATATAAATAAATAAAGAGCCCACAGTGTATACAGCGCTTTACAAAAGGTGTGTGTGGAGTGGGATTGTATATCAATGGTGTGGGTAGGTGTGGAAATGTGAGAGGGTGTTGCATTACTAAAAGTGTGTGTAGATACTATGTGGTCCCTATTGGCATATAGGGATGGGATTACATAGAGTATTTGTATGTGTAAGAGACAGCTGTGTGTGCATACATATAGCGCAGTATGTATAGACATGGCCATTAGCACTCATGGGAAGAGAGTTCTCTTGTGTCAGTAATAACTCATACAACATCGGTCTCGGTTTAGGCCACTGTCAAGTGTCCCAAACAGTTGCATAAATTTGTATTCATGCAACCATCTCTCTTTCGGGGTTCTACGATTACCTTGGAGTATGGCCACCTTCAGATCGTTCATCTTATGGCCAGAGTCAGAGAAAAGTGTATAGATATAGATAAGGATAGTTGAAACATGTCTGACAGTTGGAATTTATTCTTAGAGCTACTGTTAACAGAGCTTTTAGAAATAAACAGTAGTTCTAAAATTTAAAATGGCAGTATTTAGGTACCGTACGGTTCATGCTCATCTACTATATATTTGGGAAAGTTGTTTGTCTGTTCGCTATGCATTTGGACACCTCTTAAGATATTGTAATGAAACTTGCATGATGGTTCCTGAGATAAATGAGCAGATTTTTGACTATATTTTTTTTAATCGGATGCATTCGATGAGTTATTACAATTTCTGTAAGCAGGTCAGCCACTGGCTGTTGTACCTGGCAGGTAGGCTATGAATCTGGCACGTGACATCAGACTGGTGACATCATAATGCCCATAGCCTGGTGGCAGATAAGGAGTCAGATAGCTATAAACTTTATAGTATACGTTTACACAGAAAGCAGACAAAGAAAGAAAGTGAGGAAGTCTGTTGGCAAGTGAGGAGAAAGTAAGAATGCTGGAAAAGGAGAGAGATGCAGAAAGAATTGGAGAGATCATAAGGTATTAAAAGAAAGTGATGGGAGGAAGAGAGATAAGGGGAAGGAGATAGATAGGAGGGGGGGGGAGAGAGAGAAGGTGGTGGAGGGTGAGATGGGGAGAGATGAGGTTGGTTTCTTACAATTCCCAAGCAACAACAGGTACTTTCAGCCAGTATCTGATAGTTATCGGATGGTTGATGTTTGAAGCAGTGGGGTTTGGTTTACAGATTTGACAGTTTAACTACCAAGTGCTGGTGTTAAAATGTTAAATACTTAAAGTATTTACGTTTCAGTTAAAGCCATATTATGAAGAGTAAATGGATGCTGGAACCATACTGTGTTGGCGGTGGTGGGGACTGCACCTTGGGAACACACACAGCACCAATGGAAAGTAGATGTCTTGAAAGCCTGGCTAAGGTCGAGCATCCTCAGCAGTGTCTTATACTTGACATACCAGGGAAACCTGTTTTTGGGTTGCTTACAATAATAACATTGTAAAATAGAGGCCATGGAAAGAGCAGAAGGATAGAAAAGTATTGTGAAGAACTCCAATTATATCAAATACTATGTCTATTTACTAATGTATCATTATCTACTGTGAATGGCTATTAAAGTGTAGTCACTAATTCACCAATTATCAATAATAGCTACTGAACAGAAAACTTTTTTTTTTTTTTAGAATTTGCCTTAACAGGCTTAAACATGTATGCAGTGTCAAGATTTATAAAGTAGAAGACAATAGTTTTCTTATAACTGTAACTCCCTGAGATTAAAAGAAGTGTTCTGCTAGCACAGGAAGAGTTCAGCTGCTTGAGCCTCTCAAACTGAAGAAGTTGTCTGACGCTGTCTTAGTGATGGAGATGCAACCCTCCTATAAGTATCCTGGAACTGTAATACAGGGGGGAAACCTGAGTGAAATTGCAGTTTACTACTGAAGGAAGGATAAAAGCTGACCTTTTCTTATAGTGAGAGATTTAAAAGGGATCATTTGCAATATAGATCTGTTATGCTTGCCACTAAAAACTGATCTCTAAGTGATCTATTAAATCTACGACGTTGGATGGATAATTTCCCAATAGTACCTTTACTGGTGTGAAGTGAAGAGGGGAGCCACTCATTTTATTTACATTTAATAAAGCACATTTTTGTATAGGATTTAAACCACAGGGTCCTCTGCAGCTAAACTGCTTTATTTATTTTCAACTCCGAGGATCCCCGAGTTCCCAAGATACTTAACAGTTTAGTTACCAGTGGTGTGTGATTAAGCCCCCTCCCCTCATTCCAAAGCAGTAAAAAAAAATATATATCGTGTAGATTGTTGTTTTAAGCTAGTTTACAGGGACTTAACGTGAATCCCTCTGACTTTATAAATATATAAAATCTATCAAATATATATGTAGTATCTAATATTTCCACAGTCGCTGTTTGTGTATGGGAAATAGCTATGGACTGACCTTATGACGTCTATGTAAAAAGGCAAGCATAGTGTCTTTATGAGCTATACATTTCTTTTTTTAACGTCTTCTTGTGTGTACAAGAAAACATAACAAGTGTTGCATTATAGCATGTATTCTGTGTGCGGCTGCCTTCAACTACTGTAGCTATTATACAGATAAGTATCCTCAGTAAACGTCTGAAGTAATCATGAAGATACAATCTCTGCACATTAACTGGTTAGTTCAGTGATATGTCAACTCTATTTCTTACAATTTCACTGCAGTGCAACACTTGTTTTTTTTTTTTTTTAAAGCTTTTCACAATATTCATTATTGCAACTCTGACGATGCAGCAGATCAGGGGTTGCCAACTCCAGTCCTCAAGGGAACAGGTCAGGTTTTCAGGGCATCCCTGCTTCAGCACAGGTGGCTCAGTCAGTTGATCAGTCGATTAAGCCACCTGTGCTCAAGCAGGGATATCCCTGAAAACTGACCTGTTGGTGGCCCTTGAGGACTGGAGTTGGCCACCCCTAAAGTATATGAATCAGTATCAAAAAGGAACTGAAAAAGTTGGATGTCACCCTATCTGATATTTATTACAAGTGCGAGCCTCAAATTGAATAGAAAGATTTGCATCTCTACTGTATATTTATCCCATTTCTGTGTCTGGATACAGGATGGAATAATTAACATCCACAAGGATCAATCTTCATTTTTTCCAACCTTTCTAAAGTTAACCTCTATACAGTATTAAGAGTTTGTTTGTACGGCTAGAATGTGGTGTTCATCACACACTCATCCAGAATTATTAATTAGGTCACGCATCATTACTTCATGTTAAACAAACTTCTGCAGTGTCCAGTCATTCCTGAAACATGCAACAATTCAAAAGATCAAAACAATCCAGAGTTATTGCCACAGATACCGGTCAAACAAACATTACTCAGGATGAAAGGATTACACTTACAAAACAGGGTGAAATTATTTTGAATCCTTTGGATATTTAGATGCATGTTAGACATATTTAAGAATGACGGTGAATATTATGATAGTAATGTTTGTAATTGCTGTTCTTATGAAATCATTCTTATGAACAGATATGTATAGTACTTTATATATATACATTTTACTGCCTGTGCTGAAAGTTGCTGTAAAACATTGGTATTCCTGGAGTGCACAGTTGTAAGGCAAGTGTATTTTATATCACACACTACACTGTGTATTGCTTGGCAGCTAAGCAGTGATAAGATGGGTATTTGGGATTCACATTATCAGGTGTCACACAGACATTGTCATGGCGCTTATTTGCTCTATTCCCGAAGCCAACATCTCAGTTCCACGACATTCTATATGGATTGTAAAGATTATTATTAATTTACACCTAACATCAAACAAATCACACCTAACATCACACACACAAGACCACTGCGGCCTTAGGCTTTGCGGGGCCCAAGGTGGCACGCTCGCAGCGGGCCCCACACCTGTAAAAAAGTTAAGGGGACTTATGTTGACGAGCGGCCCTCCTTCGGCAGTGTTGGGTCTTCATGTCACGGCGACATCGCAGGAGGCGGCCCACTCCAGAAATGGTAAGACCAATCTCACACAGAAACACACACCTCTCTCTCTGCCGATCCGCCGGCCCCGCCCTTCCTCCTCTCATCGGCACCGGTATCCAACTTCCACCCTACTGGAGGACCAGCGCTCCCTCCTCTGGTCGGGTGGAAGTTAAATCTCGACGCAGACAAGAGGCGGGAGCAAGGGGCCCTAAAGGTGCGGGGCCCTAAAGGTGCGCGGCCCAAGGCAGCCGTCTTGGCGTAAGGCCGGCCTTGCAGCAGGAATATTATAACTAGCCAATTTCCTCCATATATATGAGATGGTGAAGGCTACAACTATTTATCATCAAGTATTAAAGCAGCCAGAGGCAGGACAGCAAGTAACCCAATAAAATACCCCTACAAAACCCCTTGATACTGGATTACATTAGTTGACAGCATGAACCGCTCCTCTTCTTCCAGTGATCTGTTAACCCAAGATGCCAAGAACATTGCAGAAGCCCCTCGCTCTGTATATTTGAAAACAGGGGGAGAGCTTGGTAATATGATTGTTAAGGCAAGTGATATACTGTACTAGGAGTTTTGCACGGAAGAAGAGTGAACGGAGTGATGATACAAATATGAAACAATAATGGTGGGGAAAAAAAAGAAAAAGGTGGATTAAAATCAATGCCAAGAAAGAATGAAGAGGAAATATAAAGGGAAAGAAGAAGAAGAAGAAAAATAGAGATTAAGGGAGGGGGTTCTCAACTCCAGTCCTCAAGACCCCTCAACAGGTCAGGTTTTAGGAATATTCCTGCTTCAGCACAGGTGGCTCAATCAGTGGCTAAGTCTTTGATTGAGCAACTGATTGAGCCACCTGTGCTGAAGCAGAGATATCCCTAAAAACTGACCTGTTGGGGGCTCTTGAAGACTGGAGTTGAGAACCCCTGGACTAAGGGAAAGGAATAGACAGACTATGTAGTCAACACCAAATTATTTGGGCACAACGTCATTTCCACGCCGTTATCGTAGTCCTTTCCATTTGCAGCCTTCAAAAGCAGAAAGCCTTCTAATTAATATTTATTTCAATGTCAATATCCCTGCATGTCAGTGCTGAAATTGACGTCATCTTTCAAACCCAACTTTGTTGTGGAAGACTTGCAAAACACCGCCCAATGTTAAGCCTGGCAAAATGATAGTATTCACAAGCATTTCATAAAAAATAAAGTCATCTCTTATTTCCCAAATCAATTCTGAAACCCCAGCAACAAAAATGGCAAGCACCTCTGGAGTCAGTGGGGGGGTCTGTAGCTACAGATGTAGCCAGACTTGTGGTACTCAAGAGCTGCGGCATTACAATGCAAAATGAGGGGGGGGTGAGGTCATTCTTCGGTATGGGACCCCCCACATTGAGAATTCCTGCTGCCGGGGGGGGGGGGGGGGGGGATGAAGGGGGGAAGAGGAACGCCCCAGCAGCATAAACATTAAGTCTAGCTACATCTGTAAAAATAGCATGGTTCAAAACCAAAAGGAACACCCATGGTTCAAATTCTATAGAACAAATAAATTAAGAATGGAGTCGTGGGATTCCATGTGTTAACACAAAGCACAGCTTAGTACCGTCACTTAGTAAGCGTGCGGAGTAAAGCAGAGTTTTGGGAGAAATGACTTCGGGATCCTGGAAATAACTGATATAATATGGCACATTCTTGACAATGGTGTAAGTGTCTTATTGTTACAAGGAAAACAATATTCTGTCACTCAAGTGACTCAGACAGAAGCTACCAGGGGTGGGGTACAGCTGCAAAGTTAATTTGCAGCTCATATGACCCACCAAGCCTGGAGCAGGCTTGGTATACACCTCAGGAATGTGATGCGGCTTCTGTGCCCCATCTCTAGGAACGGACACAAGTCACTGATGATGTCACTGATGATCTCGTTAGGATTTCGACTTGACATTCATAGCCAATCTTAATTTGAGTATTGGAGCAGCATATCCACAAATCTGCCTACTCTTGAGAATTGGTTGAATTTCTGCCGCGGTGAGAAGAAAAAAACCAACGAAATAAAATATGACCCCGTCATTTTGTTTTTAATAACTACATCTTAAGATAATACAATGTATTAAAGGAAGATTTAGCAACTATTACAATCATATTCCATATGGATATGAAACGCCTATTAAAGAGTATTCGCCAATGTCTGACTCTCACACTTCTCTTGCATACCGGGAAAATAATCCTGTGAGGTTTGAGTCTGTATTGGTTTGGTCCGATAAAGGTATGCATCAATACGACCTATTTTTTTTTATTAAAGAATGTAAAAAAAAAAGCTAGATTGATTTATTTCTAATACCTAATTGGTGAGTGCACAAAGTTACTATTTTAGGGATATTTTTTTAACACATGCATATATAAAAAGTGACACGCTGAGTGCTCATTTGCATATCATTACCCAGAATCCCTGGCTGCAGTGAAAGCATTTTATTCCAAGAAATAATGGGGAAAGGCAGGGATGCAGACATCTCTGAGACATGTAAATGTACTCACATGTGGTATTTTTAATATATATATATATACACCTTATTAATGTTTTGCAACTCTTCCACAACACATTCACCTAAGAAATTCACAAAACTAACACTCAAGTTATGTGTAGATAGCAGGCAGGCACTGTGATGGTATTAGGACTGTCACAGTACACTTGAAGAAACCCAAGAGGTTTCGAAAGCGGTGTATACTTTAATTTAATCCACGAAGATCTTTTATATTTGTCCACGTGAAGGTATTACAACCTACAATGCATACCCTTGGGTAAAAAATATAAAAGGAACAAGCCTAGACCAATGTGGCTAAATGAATAAGATGGGGAGGAAATGCCAAGGAGGAGGCAGGCTTTTATATTAGCCAGACGGGACAGATACAACTGTATCCATTGATTGCAACAAGTTTGGGACAGTGTTATGCATTTACATATGTCTGTTGGATTATGTGTGTTTCATTACTACCATACAACGTGCTATATATATATATGATATCTAATATGATCTTAGGAGATATTTATTGAGAGGCTCTAACACACTGTTTTGACTAACAGATGGGCTATTATCCCCTTAGGAGTTCGCTGCTTTTTACTTGGTTTATTTAAAACCTACTCTGAGCTCGTGGCTAACATCGCTTACCACCGTCATTTTAAGCTATACCCGATGTCTTGTGAGTGTATATATGATATGTCAATAAAATATTTTAGTATTCATCTTTTGGCATATGTAGGGAATTTAACATCCCGGATTATACATTTTCCTACCTACCTATGCAATCATTGAGTGCAACAACAGGGATTTCTTTCTGGCCAGTATCTCTCTACTGATATTTTCTGTACCTAAATACCTATATTAGCAAGGTTGGCTTTGTTTTTCCTCTGTGTACTACAGCAGGGGTGCCCAACAGGTCAGGTTTTCAGGCTACCCCTGCTTCTGTATAGGTGTTTCAATTGGTCCCTGCTTCAGCACAGGCAGCTTAATTAGAGCCACCTGTGCTGAAGCTGGGCTATCCTGAAAATCTGACTTGTTGGGGGGGCTAGAGCACCACTGCACTACAGTATAGTGTAAGTGTTGGGTAATGATCCCTTTTTAACCCACCATAACCTTTCTACAGTATGTCTGGTTCTTTAAGAACAATGACACTTTTGACATGTAAAGGCAACAGATTTGGCCTTCCAGCAAAGCAGAGGAAGGGGTTTTGGTGGCAGGAAAGCTGGAAACCAAATGTCTTCTGCTTCCTCCTTACTGTCAGTTCATGCAGAAAGTCACAGACCATGAAAACAGTCTTCTTCTTTACACAGCAGATCCAACATGTTTCATGGTACAATGTGTGTTAGAAGAACAGAGATACACACAGACCACGGTTCCCACATAAATTATCCCCATACCAATAAGCACTGCAGTGTTTACATTGTATGTACAAAGAGGTGGCATTCCAAAGAATTTGCTAAGCATAGTCTTGGGTGATAAAAGATTTGGACTTTCAAAGTAATTTAATCTGTACATCTAGAATTGTATTTAAAGCTGCAGTTAACTTTTTGTTACATTTCCCTTTAATATGTGCATCAATACAATCCACACAATGATGAGTAATTAGCTAAATTGCCGATCAATCTGTTCTCCTGTGATCGATCGGCGAAGATTCGGCTTGGGGATTCACTAAATGGCTGTCTGTGCAGCAGAAGAGGAGCAAAGATGCAAAGTTCTGTGGAGAAGATTATGTGACCAGGCAGTCACTAGATACAATTGGTGCACTGCTAGAGAAGGGGCAGGGCTCAAAAAGGGTTGTGCCAGAGCCTGTTTCAGAAGAGGAAGGGGATGTGACCTTTTAAATAGTTGTTATAGAAACAAAAAATGCTTGTTACAGTATAATATATTAAAAATGTAATTCAGCTGTTTTTTTTTTAATGCTACAAGTATTTTCTCATAGTACAGAACTGATTAAAAAAAAAACACGTTGGATATTGCTTGGTCTGCAGCTACTCCTGTACACTGTGACGTTTTAGCCTTGTACACGCAAGGAAATAAATACTTTTTTGAATGTACAGACTTGCCAAATTTTAGACAAAAGAGAAGTGGTCTGACCATCCTTGTGCTAATAGAGCGCACCTCTAGTATTGTGTCGCAAGTTGTACTTTTATTGGGAGTGGGGGGAAGCAACAGTTTTTATAGAGGAAACACGTGCTTATTCAAATCTTTGATGCTTATTGGAAGTGGAATAAACATGTTCCAGTGCATGCAATCCATGACGCACACACAGGGGATGGCTTGATAAAAGTTGAATAAAGAAACGTTCTATCGTAAAACAATTTAAGTAAACATAGGAAACATAATCCTCACCTCTCCATGCTTCCTCATGCATCTTTTATGAGATTCTCTGGGCCCCGCTCACGTTTCATTAGGTGGTTTTGTGGAGTGGGAGAGGGGGAAGGTGAAATCTTTTCGAATTTGGCAATCAAATATCGCTTTCTGCAGATGTGCTGTTTCTGGGGATGATCAGGTTTCGGGTCTGAGCTAAAACCTGCTGCTTAGTTTCCTGCCATTCACTGCTTTAACTCACACATCTGTCTTATGAAATCCAACCATAAGGCAAAGGGAAATACATTGAATGCCACTCACTAGCCCCTTGCAATAGGGACGATTTTGAAAAGGCAGAGAGAAGATGTTTTTGCTATAGGTTCCCCGAAGAGTCACTGCTATCAGCTGGTGGTGATGGAATGAATTAGTATGAGGCAGACACTAGCGTCATTTTCACCTTGCACTTTTTACTTTGTCAAAGATGGACAACACCGTGATAATGTTAATCACAAGTTGTATATTTTTATCAACTAAACTTTAAACAAAAATGTTTTCTTTTTAGATTTAGAAATCCGCCACACGCTACATTTAACTCAAGCCCCTCATTTTTTCAAACTGAATCTGTATACGCTATATTTCACAATATATAGTACACTATATTTACACACTCCTTAGTTCATACTTTGCGAGTATTCATTTAAGTAAAATATGCAGTTACTGGACTAGTGATGTTTGTGTGTGCTTGTTGTAACAGAAAGAGGGAGAAATCATAGAGGCAGCTTCAATAAATATGACTCGCATGCTTAATATGTGTATTTCCCTTTCACTAACAGATCTGCAACTAAGCTACAGTACTATGAAGAGGAGAAATAAGCATTCTATATATATGTTTAAAATGTATATTTAACCACACGAGAGTCTTTAATTGAAGTGCATGTGTCTGAAGCAAGTCAATCTGGTCTTACATCTAAAAGTGACAGATTTTAATGGGAATTGCTCAGCTTACTTTATTCTGTAAGACTATCCTTTCGTGTCTCTCATTCAGTTTTCCATCCGACATTCCCATAACATTCATGTTTCTTAGAATAAGAATTCCTTCACTTTTATCAGCAAAACAATGAAGTAAGCTTCTAATCCAAGTGCGAGACAGTGTCATTCAATGTAACATGACTGGCTTATGTGCCGCCTTCGTTGGTGAACCCACAAAGATGAGTGATAGCTTAGTTGTAGTTTAGGGACAACAGCAATTCAATAGACGTTGACTCAACATGATATTCTATCATCATAGAGAAACAATGTAACAATGTCACCACCTCATTACTGAGTAAGGAACTGTCTCTCCCTATCAAGTCTAATAAAATGTAAATGTCTTCTAGCAGAAATACAAAGTGGAGCACTATTATCCTGAGAATGTATTCAGTATAAATAGATGACAGTATATCATTAAAAAAATATATATATGAAACACGTGCTGGAGTACAGAACAAAATACAGGCATACCCCGCATTAACGTACGCAATGGGTCCAGAGTATGTATGTAAAGCGAAAATGTACTTAAAGTGAAACACTACCTTTTTCCCACTTATTGATGCATGTACTGTACTGCAATTGTCCTATACGTGCATAACTGATGTAAATAACGCATGTGTAACAGGCTCTATAGTCTCCCCGCTTGCGCACACCTTCGGTACAGGTAGGGAGCTGGTATTGCTGTTCAGGACGTGCTGACAGGGGCATGCGCGAGCTGCGATTTACCTATTGGGCGATATGTCCTTACTCGCGAGTGTCCTTAAAGTGAGTGTCCTTAAAGCCGGGTATGCCTGTAAGGCTTTCAGTAAAAAAAAAACAAAAAAACTAATCCAATTATGCACAGTCAACAGTGTCGTGCAAGGGACTATTCATTAAATAATTGCAGTATTACTGAGCCAAAATACAGAGATTCCCAACAAGCTCTGAGAAACCCCAACCATTACCACATAATATATATATATATATATATATATATATATATATATATATATATATATATATATATATATATATATGCATTTAAGTGTCAAAAGGAGTGCTAGTGGGCGTGGTCACAAGTATACAACAAAAAACAAAAATGCCCAAAGCTACTTCCAATGTGACAAAAATACACAGTGCAATACCTATATATTCTCTTGTAAAAGGGTCATTTAGTTTAACCCTTTGGCCAAAGCGTCTTAAACCTGCTGCCACTTACAAGGCATGACCGTAGCAGGTCCCAACACTCACCTGGGTTCAAATTCTTATTTACCTGTATAATTACGGGAAGAATGATCGCATTGGATCTGTCGTAACCTGGCAAAATGAAACTGACCTGCTAACTAACAAGTTATTTACTTGTATACATTTATCTGTAATTTAAATGTTTGCGCCGCCCCTTGTGTCATGACATCGACTATGGGGACTATATAGCTCAGACCTATGCATCATGGACCATAATGCATCCCTGAGGAAGTTCCCGCAGTGGAACGAAACGCGTAGGGTGGTCCTGTGTTACTCTTGAATGTGTGCTGTGCCTGCTGTTCTCTGCACTACTGAAGCTGTGGCCGTATTGAAGGCTCCTATTGGCTTGTCAACGCGGTGACGTCATCCACCGGGGGAACCCGGAAGTGTGATTCGCCTGTGAGACAGAGGAAAGCGGAGTGCCTGCAGCTGCCATCCATGCTATGGCAACGTGATGTCACAAGACGTCGGGGCCATGCGGGGCGGGGGGGGGGGGGGGGAGGGGCACGAGCCAGAGGGGAGAGGAGAAAGGGGGCGCATGAAAATAAGTTTGCGCACCCCTGCTATAACACATGCATTTTCAACTCAAGACCCTTTGAAAAACCGAATGTGTGGCAATGTATGTTAGGGATTTCTGTTTGTGTGTCCCATTATTTTTATGAACCGGTCTGCATATATTGTACTGTATGTTTCTCGTAATATTTTTTTTGTAACTAAGCACTGTACTATTTTTCTACTCTGCAAGTAGAACTTGATACTGTTTTTGGTGGTGGCAGCTATTTAAGGTTATATTTGTGACGAATTGAGGGGCAGATATTACTCATGTGAGGGAACCTGCAGTGGGGGAAAGTGGGTCAGCTACATAGCTGTGTGTATTAACCCTCATCACAGATACAAGTCACATGTTCACAAGTGTGCCATTCATGACACTTAGGCCATTTATTATTATTAACAAGAGACCAGGTGCACAATGTTTCGTTGGTACACACAACCCCTTCCTTAGTATTTAACCTGAGGAAGGGGTTGTGTGTACCCTAAAAACTTTGTGCACCTGGTCTCTTGTTAATAATAATAAATAGTCTAAGAGACTCTTTTTTCACTTATAGTGTGTGCGTTTGACTTCATTTTTTTTAATTTTTTTTACATATCACAATGGTGGGTGTTGAAGTTACATGGTAAGACAAACCGGCATATTGAGTTGTAAAGAATGTCAAGCTTGCGGAGGTGAATTTGGGGTGCTGTACCATACTCTATATCCTCACAGTCAATAATTGGCATTAGCATCTGCTGTGCAATGTGCTTTCTGACCAATGGGCTTAGGCAGGATGTATTTCTATAAAATACACCCAGTTTGGAATAGATTCTGGATGTCAGTTTGTCAATATGCAAACCAAATGTTAAATTGGAGTCAAGCCACATACCCAAATATTTAAAGCTAGTAACTGAGGCAAGATTAGTGTGAGAGCTGGTTCTAATAAGAAGCTCTGTCATGGGAAGCTTATGTAATTTCGTCTTAGTCCCAAATACCATAGTTACTGTTTTGTCCAGTGTTTAAAAACAATTTGTTTTGGGTGATCCAGTTTTCAACCTTTAAAAAATCAGATTGCAATACATTTTCAAGATCAGAGAGGCTGTGACTGCATGCATATAGGATAGTATTAGCATACATGTGCAGAGAAGTTGTCTTACAAACTTTGGACAGGTTATTTATAAAGACAGAAACAAGTAAGGGCCCGAGAACAGAGCCTTGGGGGAACCAACAGGTAATACCCAAGTGCTTAAAGCTGCAGTTCAGTCAATATCCTGCATGTGTGTTTTTTTAATAAATCAGTTCTGTAGTAAGAAAAAATACTTGTAGCATTTTCTGTTTTTAAAAAAACAACTTTGAAAGACAAATTTTCTTGTATTCTATTTTAACAACCATTTGCTAAGGCACTGCCCCTTCATGTCCTGTCACAAGCGCTGGCACACCCCTTTGTCAGCCCTGCACTCCCTCTAGCACATGTCAGTGCAGGAGTGCTCATGAATATTCATGAGCTTCCACTGAGTGACAGAAGCAGAAGAAAAACATATGCCATCTCTAAAGATCTTGACAAATTTTGCCGATCAATATAGGGAGAACAAATTGACTGGCAGCTATACAGTTCTTTAGGTAATTAGAGATTGCCCACATGAAACTATTGAAGTAAAAAAATTAATAAAAAAAAAAAAAAGACTGAACTGCAGCTTTAAGCGTTGGAGCCAGAGATAGACATATCTTGGGCTCTTCCTGATAAAGAGTTGAACCAGTGGTAAGCTGTAAGCATGTGGTCCAATACCAGAGTACTGGAGCTTGTTTAACATAATAGCATGGTCACCAGTATCAAGAGCTTTGGCAAAATCCAGGACTATTGTACCAGTCAACTCTCCATGTTCCATGTTCCATACCACATTCGATCTCATTGCACATTTTTAAGAGGGTCGTTATTGTGATTGTTCGGAAGGCAGATTGGAATTGACTAAAAAAAATTGACTTCTTATAACAGTTGCTTAGTTGGAAATGAGCACATTTTTCCGTGACTTGGGATAAAAGATGAATATAGATAGGTCTGTAGTTTGAGACAATAGGGGTTATGCACAAAGCAGTGATAAGTGTTTTTAAGTGAGATAAGTGCTTTTTGGCGCAATTTATGGCGCAATTTTTTTAGCAATGACTGTGTTTTGATGATGAAAAGACTTTTAAGCATGATACTGCAGTGTTATCACTGCTTTGTGAATCACACTGCACGCAATATTGAGAAATAAAGGCATTTATCTCACTTCAAAACACTTATCACTGCTTTGTGCATAACCCCCAATGTCTTTGTCACCACTTTTGAAGACAGGGATAACCCAAACGCAGTGGTGCTCCACTCCAGTCCTCATGGGCCACCAACAGCCAGGTTTTAAGGATTTTCCTGCTTCAGTACAGGTGGCTCAATCATTTTGACGGAACCACCAGTGCTGAAGCAGGGAAATCCTCAAAACCTTGCCTGTTGGTAGCCCTTGAGGACTGGAGTTGAGCACCCCTGCTCTAGTGGTTTTCCATCCGTACAGGATCGAGCCGGACGACCATGACTATGGAGGCAATTGGTTTAGCAATGATGGGGCACCAAGACATAGGAACTTAGATTGCAATTGGTCAGGCCCACGTTAAATAGTTTAGCTTTAGGAGCTCCTGCACAATCTCCTCTTCAGACACCGACCTAAATTGAAATTCATGAGTACAGGGAGGAGGTGGTACAGATATAGGAGTGCGCTCAGTCTGGGCTTCCAGATTAAGGTCACGTTTGAATCTTGATAATAAGGAAGTAGCACACCCCACAAAGTATTCATTGAATATGTTGGTAATGGATGAATTATCAGACAAAATTACATCATCAGTTCTGGGTGGCTAAATGGCTCAAAATTTTTATCGATGACCTTGCAGGATTTGATGTGTTTTAATAAAAATCGGTAGAGTAATTTTGCAAGTTTTGCGCCCCCTCCCGCACGCCGCATGGACGCGAACACTGCCTTAAGGCAGTCTGTTCGCTCAGCGTGCGGACGCCTCCGCATAGTCTGCGGTACCATGGCCCCAGCCTAATAGAGGAAGCAGACAGTTCTGGGAGAGAGGTTCCAGCATGGCAGAAGGAGCCTCAGAGAGTAGAGGTGGGGGATATGTTCCCTAAAGTATAGTATAGATCAGGCCCCCTTTAATGGTGTAACAGTTAGAGATAGTGCCCCATCAGCTGGGATCCCATAACATGGCCACAATGAGGAGAGCATGTCCCAGTAATAGGAATGCAGATATGCCTCAGTGGGCAGATGTCTGGGGATCAGCCCCACAAGCAGATCCCTGTACACAGTATACAGTACGCCCTGAGGAAGAGGCAGTTCCAGAACAGGGCAGAAAAGTAACCGTAACATTACAAAGAACAGGCCAGGATCTGAGCTAGGGCCCGTAATAAAAGGTACCTCCAAGACAGTTTTATAACATTTGGCCTGGTCCACAGTATGAAACAACTAAGTGAAGCACATACATTTGCCTCCCACAAGTGTTAAGAGTGGGCACTCAGGGAAGACAAATATCAAGGGAGATAGTGGTACTTCCTTTTCATCCATACCACTATGTCAATCTACATGTAACAGTGACTGCAAAGTTCCTAAGCCTGGGGACATAAATAAAGATTGAAGTTGGTTGTATTATACAAACTACTGGCGCCCATCGTTTCCACCGCCCAGCCGGCCACAGGCAGCACCCTGAGACAAGGTAAATCATCGCCGATGTCAGACACGCGACTACCTCGATGTAACCTCCCTAGGGAGTCGGGATGGGAGGGTTACATGCGTTTATGGAACACCTGGCAATTTGTGAACATTATAGTAACAGGCATCTTGGAAAAAAAACCCCCACACAATGTACTTACTACCAGTTGTAGGTGACAAGCCAACATAATAACACCAAGTTTTATAGCATGCAGAGTGTCTAATAAAAGTGAAGGGAACTGTTCTCTGAATGTGCAAGGGGGGAGCCTTTGTTACAGCGGAGATAAATCATCAAGAATGAGGCAGCATGCATGGCCCTATTTGGCCAACTTCAGGATCCTGTCTGGAACAGTCATGCAATGAGACAATAAAAAAACTCAATCTGAATCAAGTACATTTTTAGACAAGTGGAACGAGAATTAAAGCCGCAAGTCGCAAAGGATTGTCTTGAGAGATTTCCTATTTTCGTAATATGAAAATCACAAGCCAGAAAACAGATGGACAATTACAGAGCAAAGGGGCAGAAAGAGAGACAGGGAGTTCTGTTACAAGCCCAGTGTCATCAGGTCAGAAAAAGGTTCATGCTGGATGTCAACACTTTAGGCTACATGATGACATGATACATCAGCAACAAAGTTCTGTCAGTATTACTGTATCCAGAAGTGTTCATGTAATCAAGACGCATCTTTCACAGAGTTTTCACCACAAGACACAGTACACTTGCTATACCAAAGACCCCGTGCCGGAAAAGTGTGACCTCATCTATATTGCCTTCTATGTGCCAAGATGTGTCACCTGCAAAATTCAGAACGATGTTATTTGTACAAACAAATCAATGTTTAATCTCGGTTTTAATAATAGTACAACAAGCGGTGAACCCAGGATTTTTAGAATAACCTTGATGCTAAAACATGGTAGCTACGTTCCAGATCTACAGTATTGGCCTGAAAATAAGGCTTTATTTTTTTTTTTTTTTAAATAACGTTATTTTGAAAAGTACATATTTGCCTTATAAATGGGCCCGCCCACTTTGTGAGCCAATCAGCCGTCGGATGTATGAGATAGGAGGGTAAAATG
The DNA here is from genome assembly GCF_040206685.1 of Ascaphus truei. Lineage (NCBI taxonomy): Eukaryota > Metazoa > Chordata > Amphibia > Anura > Ascaphidae > Ascaphus > Ascaphus truei. Next base: position 20,139,767 of record NC_134492.1, on the reverse strand, counting down.
GAGGAAGCTCCAACTTGGGGGCCCGAAACAGTCATGTTGCTTGTGGAAGGGAGGTCAAACCAAGACAGAGAGAGACAGAGAGAAAGACAGGAGATAGAAAGAGAGACACAGTGTGTGTCTATAAACAGTGTTCTTTCAAGCTGCTTCTAAAATTAGAGGGTCACCTTATTAACTGGATCGCCCTATAAATCGGGTACAATACGGTACTTTGTGTTGTGGTTGTAGTAGGGTGACCAGACGTTCCAGTTTTTATGCTAATGTCCCGGTTTTGCCGGCACCAGAGGAGCAGGGGATGCAGCTGCAATGTCCTCCAGCCATTAGCTGGCGCTGTGCGACTCATGTAGCTTCTCATCTCCCTGGCTGCAGAGTGCTGTTAATGGGAAAGTAAGCGAAAGTATGTGTCTCTCGAGAGACCCACATCTGAGGGGGACACACACGTGTGTGTGTGTGTCTCTCGTGTGTGTGTCTCTCGTGTGTGTGTGTGTCTCGTGTGTGTGTGTCTCGTGTGTGTGTGTGTGTCTCGTGTGTGTGTGTCTCTCGTTTGCGTGTGTGTCTCGTGTGTGTGTCTCTCGTGTGTGTGTATGTGTGTGTGTGTGTGTGTGTGTGTGTGTGTGTGTGTCTCTCTGGACACTCGACTTGACTGTGTTAGACAATCAGAATTAAAACAAAAACACTACATTCCAAATAAAATGATATATAATGAAGCAAAAAAAATTAAGATGCGGGAGTAACGGTAATAACATCTTTTAGAATTTCACATGATTTACTTCCTAGACACTGGAAGAAAAGGTAGACTGGACATAATCCTACTTACAGCTTTGAGTCCAATTTAAGCAGAAAGCCCAGGCGATCATATTCTGAAAGATAAAAGGGGGAATATGTTTTAGTAATAGCCACCTGAACACACTTTTCCTTCCTATTTTAAAAATACATACATTGACAGTCAGGAGGTTGCGCCTCTAACACAGTAAATAATCCAAAACAGACTAGAAAAAAATATATCATTTAAAAAATACCAAAAGTCATCTCACTTGACTATTTACCATGACTATTGCTGTATTTGTTTTATGATTGACTTTTTTTTTGGGGAGCACATTTAGCGTAGTGATACTCAAAACTCTCCCTGAGTTTGAGAACAACTCCGCCCCAGGTTTTAGAAACAGGCAATGCATTTAGAAACACCTTTAAATGCCATATTTATTCATGAATGGGATATTTCCTTGTGTTCAAATGACCTGGTCTGGATCAGTGCCATGCGAAGAGGTTTGGGAACCACAAAAATCATCATTCAAAATTAATCCAGGTTCTCCTACACAGGGCAAAATGTGTTCATTTGTCCTTAAGTTTGTGGGAAACATGGTTCCTAAATGTTTACTTAAAGATAACATTACCCATCATTCACTTAATGTAGCTTTGAATGTTTCACATGAAGGCTAATAATAGGCACATGAATGTGTATATGAAATCGAATGCCCAAACTTCCTGAGCCCCACGACCTGAGAAGCTGGAGGGATTATTACAGAGATATACATAGAGCGGAGACCCAATAAGCAAAACTGAAATGTTGAACCCAAACCAGTCAGTGATACCGTGGGAAGTAGGTTCTGACAGAACTTTAGAATTAGACTGAGCGTTGCAAATGTAATAACTTTGTAACTGTTTACACGATCAATCTTTAAATATACTGTGCTGGGAACTAATTATAATGTCAAATATATGTTGTATTTAGGAGGGGCAGCAGTAGCTGCTATACATGTCCTAAGGATCTGCATAAAGAACCAGCATTGCCATGATCCAGAGAGGAGTTTTTATTACATACATGAGGTTCTGAAAACTTGAAAGCCACCTGGCAGAGTAAGTACCGTAGCACATCTTCTGGAAAGTTATCACTTGCTGCTGCATGGTTGAATCTACATGGATTCAGAAAATGCAGAAATATATTCATTCTATACCAGGGGTGGCCAAACGCCGCCATCAAGAGCCACCAACCGGTCAGGTTTAGGGATATCCCAGGTGGCTCAATATTACCTCTGCAATGACGATAGTGTAATATCGTTAAGTATTAATGCAATTAAAAGAATGGTAAGGACATGCACTCTCATATTAGTTTCTTGTTAGTCTTGTAAAGATGTAAAATCAAAAAAATAATGTTATAGACCAATTTTGCTTGACTTTATCATAGAATAGCAATTCAGAGATCAAAAACTATTTTTTTTTAATTTTTTACAGCTACAGATTCTACATAGCAAGGCCTTTACCTCACTAACTGATATGTAATTTAACTCCTCATGGTAACCCCAATTGATTTAAAGCAGTGCTTTTCAACTCATTTTCCTTGGGGCCGGAATAGAAAAATGTACATGTAGAAGGGCCAGAAGTGTATCCCAGCGTAATTTTATATATTCTATAACTGCTAACAATAGGCTATGGAAATGTCTAATATAGTTGTATCACCTTAGCTTTTTAGTGAGATGCAGTACCAAAGAAATGCACTTTGCTGCCCAAGGAGCTGAAATTAAATTAGGAGTAGACAGTCCAAAGGCCACTCCAAGGCTCGTCAGAGGCCAGATTTGTCTCACGAGCCGCATACTTAATCAGAATAGATGGCTACACCTGGTAGGAACAGGTCAGAACCTTTCCTGGTTATAATACAACACGCCTGCTCCTTTATCAAAGCTAAATCAGGTACTAGTTAAACAATCCCAACACCCCATACCAACAACACTAAAACCAACATATACATTAGCCTCCTCTTGTTAACCCCTTTAGTGCTGCTTAGGACTGGTTATAGAACATTGCAGACGGATCTATCAATTAAGTGGTCCATGTAGTTCCTGATAAATCAAGGGGGAAAACAACCCGTTCATTTATATGTGCAAAAAGGAGCCGTGCGAAGCTGTGATAGCAAACCCAACAGGAGCTCAAAAAATCGTACTTAAAATGGAAGGCCATTGGAAAATCATGGGTGAGGGAAATCTTAGGTCAGTTCTGAGCCCGTCAGGTAGGTTGACGGGATATGAAAACTGTTAACATGCTGAATAAGAATGTACTGAACTGTGGAGCGTTAGATTTTTTTTTTTAACTTGTTAAAATAAAGAGGGGATTTAGATTATAGACACAAAACAGTCAAGCACGTTGTGAAATACAATGGATATGTGGTCGGTGCCAAGGGAAATGGTAACACCGCAAAGGGCCCAGCAAGTACAGTCGTCTCTAACAGAAACCCAGCTGTTCAGCAGCCAGTATTTAGTCTTCTGCTTGTACATTTCTGCTAAACTGGGACCACCCAAAACGAGGACTTGCAACTTTACAAGTACCCGGCCAGGATTCATGCTTCACAAGGATAAAACAAAAATGCACAATTTATTTATAATTGCTCTCCCACTTAATAGGTACCAAATACATCTGTGATGTGGCCTTAGGGACATTTTTGTAATACAATAATTTTTTATATTGTTTAAAGATGTAAAAGATTTCCTCAGGTAACACGCACATACAATTGCTTCTCGGTACACTTTACACGGGATAATATGACAATGCTTCAAAGAGTCACAGACATAACATTCTAGCTTTACTATGACTCATAGCTCTGTCACTAATGAGATCGTTATATATCTTGCTCATAAAAGAACTGCTGAAACATTTAAGCAAACACTAGATTAGTGCGTTTGGGATGATTGCACTAATCCGGCAAATTACAAACGCTTTACCGTCTCCGCCTCCGCCTCAGCATCTCCTTAACCCAGGGCTTCTCAACTCCATTCCTCAAGACCCCCCCAACAGGTCAGGTTTTGAGGATATCCCTGCTTCAGCATAGGTGGCTCAATCAGTGTCTCAGTATTTGACTGAGCCACCTGTGCTGAAGCAGGGATATCCTTAAAACCTGATCTGTTGGGGGTCTTGAGGACTGGAGTTGAGAACACCTGCTTAACCCCTTCAAGCCTGAATGGATAACCCCATCACTGCCAGGAGGGCAAGCAACGCACTGAAGCTGTAATGATGCAATGTAATGCTCGTACATCATGTGATATACATGCGCAGTCTGATCATCTCAGATTGTACAATCACATAGATTAAATAAGCAATGTAGCGGCCCAATGTAAATATTAACACGGGGTAACACATGATTTGTGGATTTAACCATGCATAAAACATACTATTTGTAAGTAGATTATAGCTAATTATTTGTAGAAGCAGTATGAGCCTCAAACAGCAGGTTGTTATCCCTATTTTTTTAAGGACTTTCTTGTTATATCAATGAAATACATTCCAGAAAAGGCATGTCATCATCTGAATTTGTAGACATCGAAAGGTGAAGAAATCACATTTAAAGAAAAAGCACTGCAGCTGGAATAGGAACATGTTTGCTGCGGTCACTAACAGTCGCTACATAGCTCAAGTGACCATGATAGACAAAGCTGCCAAACACGCCTTTCACCATTGTCCACAGGACTAGCCATCTAGCATGAACTTTGATGGGGACCAACCCACATTTTTCATAAGCTCTATTATGGACAGATTCGATTTGGAACACAGGAAGTAGTGAGATAGGTAAAGCTAGGAAAGGCAATAAAACCTCACTAAACATGTGATCTATTACTTTTATTGATCAATAACATTGTAGTGTGTCACTTAAAACATATACAATCCTCTTTGTGAGCCCATATCTAAGGTTACAAATACAGTAATCAATAGTTATTAAGTAATAGTGATGTAAGGATGCATTTCATGGATTATCATTTAAATTGCATCACATTTATAAACATGTATTGAGTCACATCTTTTTGACAATAATACAGGGAGAATGACAGTTGACATTAATTTTGTACCAATCAAAAAATATATGTTCCTTATTCAATGTATTAATTTATTGTATAAATAAGTAATGTGAATACAAAAAAAAAAAATTTCAAATGTAACAAATGACCATCATATTACATTAGGATTAATGTTAAATAAGTATTTTATAATTTAAAACACATTTTAATATACAGAAAAAGAAAGGAGTTGTAAGGAGTGTCTACACATAATTCCAGCCTTTCAGAGAGACATAAATTATGAGGACTGATCTGGCAAGCATGTTTTTGCAATTCATCAAATTAATTTGTCTTAGCAACAACTCATTTTTTTGAATGATTCCATTGTTTAACTGTTTTTGTTACATAGAGCTACTTGTAAAAAAAAAATACCTTCTGGTAAAATTGTTCAAGGTATAGTGAGTGGTTTTATGGGGAAAACTGGCTTTTCATACCAACACTCCATAGTTGTAAACCAATTCTAAATAGGAATGTAATATATCCTTGTTAACACTTTTTATTTTTGTTGCAGAAGTGAAAGAGTGAAACGAGTGCTGCATGGAATATTGTGTTTATCGGTATATTTGAGTTTCATGGAAGTGATGGTGTGTTGTAGGTTGTGATACTTTTTCATGGACCAACTTGATGATTCTTGATAGATTTCGTTATACACAATCTTTTTAGAAGTCCTTTTCTACATATGTACTTTAGAGAGTAGGAGCTCACATATATTGATATCCATGAAGAACTCCAAAGCTCATCAATGAAACTATAAAACAATCTACAATATTCCTACATTCCTCCAAGAACAAATCACCGTAGGCATTGGGAAAGCCAAAATATACACGTGAAACATATTCTGTTAAAGTAGAATTGAAATGGGGAAAAGTGGCAACTATTCACATTACCAATGAGAAGACTCAAGAAGTTTGAATAGTAAAAGTAAGGTAATAATTTGGATTGGATTTAACCTATGGCAGGGATGAAACTATATATTAAATGCTGTTGAGGGCCATTGTTGAAAGTTCCTTTTGGTACCCAAATAATCAAGATTACACTTCCCTAATTATCTCACTCCTAATTTATGGTGCGTCTGAATGATAGAATGGCGTGGAATTTACAATTTGTCTCAATGTAAAACCAATTGAAATGTTCATATATTAAGAAATACTCCTAATATAAATCAATTGGGGAAAGCCTGAATCTTATATTGTCCCATACATCACTCCTTTGTGAGCTGTATCCTGTGAACCTTGGACACCCAGTGTACATACCCCACACATAGAAACAGTAAAAGCAAGAGTCTAACTAACTGGACAACATTACAAATAAAGACAGCCATTCTGTCACTGATGGGACCCGATTAGGGATTCCGGTTTTCAGCGGCTACATTTTTTGTAAAATCAGAGCTTATTTTTTTTATTTTTTTAATACAGTGTTTTCATTTTATTAAAAAGTGTTTATCAGTGTTACGTTGCCTTGGTCTCTAACAGTACTCGTCACTGGGACTCAAGAGGTGGAACTCAATGGGATAAAATGGTTAGTTTCTGTTTTTTTATAGGATTTAACTGGAAGTGCAAGTTGATAAGTCCAGTGCCTGATTACACACTAGGTCCATGCCTAGGAGCCTCCAAAGTTAGGAAGTCACGGCCACTGTCTGACATGCTCTCCCTCCTCCTGTAGGCGCCGGGATTCAACTCCCACCTGACCAGAGGAGGGAGCTGCAGAGTCCTGAACCTGACCCAAGGTAAGGTGTGTGAGTATGTGTAAGAGGGGGGCGTGTCTAATGTTCTCCGGCTTGGCCCTCCTCCTGCAGCGTCGTGTTGTCATGGTGACCAAACATCAAATGACATCGCAATGTCACATGGTGATGTGTTGCCATGACAAGAAAACATCACATGACACCATAACATCATGACGCTGCAAGAGGAGTGCCGTCTCAAGGAAAGGCCCCCTAAAGTCTTTGACCCTCTGGGGCTCCAAGGCACAATCTGCCACTGGATCAGTCGTGGTGTTTTTCAGTTAAAACCTAAACCGGAATCCCTAAACATGATCAAACTTATAAATCGAGAACAAGTGCATATTTCTAACTATATTTTAATAAATGTTTTAAACCTCAAACACTACCTACTTAGAAACGATGGCGCTGGTGCGAGCCCCGGTTCTTTGGGTTCTTTCTGGATTCTGTCAGCAGCAATATGCGATGGGGCAGCTGAGGGTAGGGCCAGGATCCCCGTTTTTCTCTCTCTCCGTCCTGTTCAACAAGGAAATCTTTCCCTCAGTAATGCAAAGACCAGGCTTATTAAAGGGTAGCGTTAGAAAGGAAGCAAAAGGTAGAGCACCGGCATTGCCTGACAGGGAGGTGTGTGTTGCACAGTTTGTGCTCCTAGCGAGCTCAGTGCCTATGCCCTTCAGTGAAATATAAATATAAAGCCTGGGTACACTAGGTAAGAAAACCTAGGCCCATTTTTATGAGACGGTGCTATTTCAGAAGACACTTTCTAGCTTCAGGAGACAGATGACCGCTCATTAAAGTGAACAGGCCATACAAAGTCTTCCAGCTCCAGGAGACATCTTTTGGAATAGCATCTCTCTGTCAATGTGGACTTCAAGCTTGCAAATGGGTCAACAACGCATTACACATCTCTGATAGCAAAGGAGATTCACTTTTTTGCTGCCACCTCTGGCCTGAAAGTAAAAGTGTTAAAGCAGCAATACAGGTTTCATTTTTATTTTTTTAAGACAGGGTTGAAGCAGGGTGTCCCCTGAGATGAACAGTGTTAATTTCAGCTCCAGGGACCCCATGCTTCCACAGATACTTTCCTCTGTAGCGGTGCCGGTATATCTGTGGAGTTAAAATGCCCCAGTCACGTGGGCCAATAGGAAGCTACACCAGATTACGTCACGGCTGCCTATCGGCCTGCGGGACATTTAAAAGCAGCCATTATGTTAGGCACACAGTTCCCTGGCTGCATAGATACCGGCACCCTTTACAGAGGTAAGTATCTCTGTAAACAGAGGGTCCCCGAAACTGAAATTAACAGAGCAGTTCCAGAGACCCCTGCTTCAACCATGTAATAAAAAATGAAACGTATTCCTGCTTTAAGATGATATCCAACATTGCAACATATATGGGAGTTTACAATGACATGAGAATGCACTACCAATTCACTTCTTAAACATACACAAAATGTGGTATATAAGTGAAGGTGCATCCCGGAGGTCCCATACAGTGTATATTATGGTACGAGTATGAGCAAACTATTTATTTAGCAAATATTTTATCAGGAAAAAATACACTGGAGCGTTACCTCTTGTTTTCTAGTACATGTCCTGAGGCACGAAGGCATTAACGTCAGGCGCCAAGAAGCACAACCAGATAGCACAGAATGCATAACAGATGTTTCATTAGGTCTGGTGAGGGGTCTCCTACTACACATCACTTTCCCAACGTCTGCCTTACTTTCAATCTAGGAAACATTGAAAACTATAGCACTCATAGAAGATTTAAAAAGTGATTTGGGGGGCGGGGGGCTGGCGCAGGGGAAATACAATCATGGTAGTTGGGGGGAAAAAATTAAAAAATTATTGTTATTGTGATTTCTCTAAAATGGAAAACTATTGGCGTACATGTCAATTCTGTGCATGATTGAGCTAAAGAGGGAACAATAGGGGCATTTTTATTTTTTCTCCCAGTGTCAAATAGTAGCACTGAGGAAGAGAGCATATTTATGCTATTCCAGCAGAAGCCTGAGAAATAAGTGCAATAGTCTCTCTCCTTTTTTTTTTTAATCCACCAGAATAGTTGCCCCCCGCCCCTAATATATATATATATTTAAATTATTATTATGGCACATCTTAAAACACACCTCTTTAATGAAGCATTTGGGTATCTCTGTTGCCCGATACTATACATTTCATATGCGTTTACCATGGCCCTTTGCAGACACACTTACCAGAACACTCTCCTACTGTCTCTGTAAGTTCTCTCCGCTTACCACTTAGATTGTAAGCTCTTCAGGACAAGGACTCCTTATCCTAATGTCTATATTGAAGCGCTTAGTCCTATTATGTCACATGTCGCACGCGCACACACACAAACACACACAAATGGAAAATAACCCAAAGAGAGAACTCTGGAATACTTGTAGTTTTCAAAATAGAAAAAATATAATTTTATGTTCCACAAAATGTATAATAAATAAACAGATATAAAGACAGCTTAAAAACAAACATTTCCCCTATGGTACACCCATAAATATACAATCCCGTATGGTAAGGTAACTGTAGAGCCTGTCCCTGAATCCCTAAACACACTGCCACAGAGATATACTGATTGAGAGAAGCACTGGACAAAGTCTCTACAAATGCAGAAAGGATCACCTAAATGAGGGACAGAACAGATGGCAAATAAGTTATATGAGCAGGGGCTGGTGCAAAAGACACATCGAATATACAGCTCCTGTTCAACAAGTATTCCAGAGCGGTCTCTTTGCGTTTTTTCTTTTTACATTCATAACTTACACATCAGCGCCGCTAGTAATACTACTTACAGCAGGGGTGCGCAAATTTCCCCACTGCGCCCCCCCCCTTACCTTGTCTTCGGCGTCATTAGGGTCACATGACGCTATGTTGCCATGGAAATGTGACGTCACGTGATGCCGTGTTGCCGAAGACAAGGTAAGGGAAGTTGCAGAGGCCTCATGCGATCCCCTGGCGTTTAATTTGACCCCTGACTTACAGTATCGTTTTTACATTTTGTCATAGTGGTAACAGGGCCTTGCATACGATGGGACTTCGGAGCAGTACCCATATTTTTGTGATATATACGGTAGCAAACAAAATGATTAGCGCTTGTCAGGATATACCCAGTGATAACAAAAAATCAATAAGTGAGCGATACAAAATGAAGAGAGTGTGCAGGTGAAAATCCACACACACACACACACACACACACACACACACACACACACACACACACACACACACACACACACACACACACACACACACACACACACACACACACACACACACACACACACACACACACACACACACATAAATCGTAGTTTAGACCAGCGGTGCGCAAACTGAGGGGCAGGAGATTTGTCGGGGGGGGGGGGGGGAGCACGGGCGGTTACAGAGTTCCCGTGCTCCTCCCCAAGGCATTTAAATTAATGGCGGGGATCGCGTGAGGCCTCTGCAACACTAAAACTTACCGGGATTCAGATGCGTCTCCATGGCAATGCGGCATCAAATGACGCCGTGGGGTCATGTGACGTCACCAGCGTCAAATGGTGCCGCGGGGGTCATTTGACACTGCTGCCAGGTAGGAGAGGGGGCGCGAGACCGGGGGAGGCGCCGCATCAAAAGTTTGCGCTCCCCTGCTTTAGACAAAAAGAAATAGTGCAGTGTGATTGACAATTCAAATACAGTAAGGGAATGCAACTACTATAAAAAAAAGTCCATGTTATAAACAAAGTTCAAATCAATATATTGATAAAGGATATATATAGTGCTGTGATAGATCTGCAGCTTCTTGAGGGATGGACCACATACATGATAATCTATTTAGAAAAAAGAGGCACGTGCCACATGGCCTAAATCTGTGTTGACATTTAATATCACTGTGCCAATTCTGATACCTTTTATGCGATATTAAATGTCAACACAGATTTAGGCCATGTGGCACGTGCCTCTCTTCTTTTTCTAAATAAATTATACACACACACATACTGTATACGGTCATTGGTGTGAAAGGGATAATCCTGCAAAAATATGTACTTCTGAGAACAAAGAAAAATCTAGTCTAAGGCCCAATCAAAATAAACGAGCTACTCTGTGCTATGACAGACAGTTCATTGCAGAATTGTGCCCCAGGAGTTTTATATGCCATCAAGTTGGAGTGCCGCTGTGGATATATAGGATATATTTAATACTAGCTGAGAGACCCGGCGTTGCCCGGGATGTAATGTTCCCGTTCCTCTCTCTCCTCCCCCCTCTCTCTGTTTGTCCCCCATTCACATCAATCCAGTCCCCCCCCTCCCTCCCTCCTTTACAGCTTCATGTAGCGTGTGTGCGTCAGTCACTGTGTGTTTGCTCGCGCGTCAGTGAGTCTGAGGCAGAAACACAAACACACACAGACTGACTGACGCACACACAGTCAGTGTGTGCCTCAGTCAGTGTGTGCGTGCGTCAGTCAGGCTTTGTGTGCGCGTCAGTCAGTGTGTGCGTGCGTGCGTCAAAGGGAGGGGGGGGCGTCAAAGGGAGGGGGGGGGGGCGTCAAAGGGAGGGGGGGCGCCTCAAAGGCATGGATTCCTCCCCCTGCATTTCCTGCAGTGGACAGGAGGGGGGGGGGGGGGCAGTGGACAGGAGGGGGGGGGCAGTGGACAGGAGGGGGGGGGCAGTGGACAGGAGGGGGGGGCAGTGGACAGGAGGGGGGGGCAGTGGACAGGAGGGGGGGGGCAGTGGACAGGAGGGGGGGGGCAGTGGACAGGAGGGGGGGGGCAGTGGACAGGAGGGGGGGGGCAGTGGACAGGAGGGGGGGGGCAGTGGACAGGAGGGGGGGGGCAGTGGACAGGAGGGAGGGGGCAGTGGACAGGAGGGGGGGGGGGGGGCAGTGGACAGGAGGGGGGGGCAGTGGACAGGAGGGGGGGCAGTGGACAGGAGGGGGGGGCAGTGGACAGGAGGGGGGGGCAGTGGACAGGAGGGGGGGCAGTGGACAGGAGGGGGGGGCAGTGGACAGGAGGGGGGACAGGAGGGGGGACAGGAGGGGGGACGCAGTGGACAGGAGGGGGGACGCAGTGGACAGGAGGGGGGACGCAGTGGACAGGAGGGGGGGGCAGTGGACAGGAGGGGGGGGCAGTGGACAGGAGGGGGGGCAGTGGATAGGAGGGGGGGGCAGTGGACAGTGACACACACACACACACACACACACACACACACACACACACACACACACCTCAGTTGATGCGCCCTTTCTCAGTTCCGTTTGGCGCCGGAGGTGGGGAGCGACACCTACCTGTACTTCCGGGCGCCGCCACCGTCTGACTCGGCGCCGCGAGGGAGGAAGGGGGTCCGCCATCTTACGCGCCGCGTGGCAGCTGCGGGAAGCGAGGTGATTTGGAGCGGGGAGGCGGGAAGCGAGGTGATTTGGAGCGGGGAGGGGTGATTTGGAGCGGGGAGAGGTGATTTGGAGCGGGGAGAGGTGATTTGGAGCGGGGAGAGGTGATGCCGCTGGGGAGGGGGAAGAGGTGATGCCGCTGGGGAGGGGGAAGAGGTGATGCCGCTGGGGAGGGGGAAGAGGTGATGCCGCTGGGGAGGGGGAAGAGGTGATGCCGCTGGGGAGGGGGAAGAGGTGATGCCGCTGGGGAGGGGGAAGAGGTGATGCCGCTGGGGAGGGGGAAGAGGTGATGCCGCTGGGGAGGGGGAAGAGGTGATGCCGCTGGGGAGGGGGAAGAGGTGATGCCGCTGGGGAGGGGGAAGAGGTGATGCCGCTGGGGAGGGGGAAAAGGTGATTTGGAGAGGGGAGAGAGGTGTGTGTGTGTGTGTGTGTGTGTGTGTGTGTGTTTTATTTTTTTGGACCTTTGGCCCGTCACTCCGCCTCAGGCCAATGAGAGGTGTGGGGGGCGGGCCAAGGGGGTGGTGTGAGTGTGTGAGGCCAATGAGAGGTGTGCGGGGGCGGGCGGGCCAAGGGACCAATGAGATTGCCGCTAGGGACACCGGACATCCAGCAGGCAGGCATGCATGCAGGCAGGCAGGCAGGCAAACAAACATACAGTGCTTTCACTAATATAGTATAAGATATAGGATATAGATATAATATAGGAGTTGCCGAAAAACTTCAGTCCCATTACTACTACTGCATGTGGATACAACAATGGCATGAATTATATGAAGCATCATGCGAAATATAAAGCCAACTACCAGATCTCCCAATTTTCAAAGGTAAAAAAGTTGCAGAAGACAACGTAGCGCCCTTATTTAGTCCCCAAAGAAAGCGCAAGTCGTAGGAAACAGAATCATTAGAGAAAAAAAATTAAAAACAAGAGGAACACAGCTGAGAGGAAATAAGCATAAGTGCATCACCAGCAAGCCACGTGTTACTATTCTCAATGAACTTTTCCTCCTGTATGCACAGTACAGAAAATCAGGAGAGCTAATACAGATGTAGCAGCCATTATTGCTCCGACAAGAACACCTTCTACATCTGTAATTCAAAGAGTGCAGACAAAAAAAAGAATAAAAATGTAATAGGAAAAAGGGGCCCTTTCTATATTCACCTGAACTTAGTTATACAAGAATGTTAGAACACAATTTGTCATCACCAAATAAGCCCCTTTTTTTCAAATGTGGTGCATACAAAGAAATCAAACTATAGGGGCCTAGGAGTTTCTTTTAGGAAGATTAACATTCGTAACATACTTTTCATAGAGTCTAAAGCAGTAATGCGCAACATGATATACTATATATACATGTAGAGGTATCAGTACCGTGGGTAGAAAAGGTGGAGAGTAAACCCCAAGTGTCCTGCGCTCTAACTGGTGCAAATGTTCGTTTGTGTTGAAAACGTGCAGCCTCTATATATAGAAGAAATGTAGGCAATGATGTTGCAGAATAAAGGAATAAATGGATAAAGTCCAGAAGGGGGGGGAGGGGAGGTATAGTTGCTATGAAACCACGGTGGGGGGGCCGATTGGCAGAATATAGATAGAGGCAGGAGAAGAAGCCCTGATGGGAGCCTCTCTCATGAACTCACGGCAGTCTATATCTGCTGCCCTTACCCGACCTGGTCACCTCGCCGCTCGTCTCTCATCGCTATCCCCGCTTCACGAATATCCCACAGGGTGGATGTCGTCTGGCAGCCTCTCAGGGACAGGAGCCCACCGTCTGAGATCGTCTTCTTCGCCGCTCACCGCTACTCTTTGATAAAGTCTCTGCTACGAGACGAAACGCGTCAGAGATGGTCTCTCTGTAATGTGCAGCACCGTGAAATAAAGCTGATTTTATTGTATCCTGACTGAGCTCCGTTTCTGCAGTGACCGCCACCATTCTACACCACTGTATCAGTACCGTGTTAGCCGAGCTTCAATAATCAAAAAATATATTGACGATACCGTTCTGTGGCTAACGAAATGCTTTTATTTGTGCGAGCTTTCGAGATACACTGATCTCTTCTTCCGGTGATGTTACAATGAATGAAGCAAACAAAGGGTATACTTAAAAACAGTGTCTCTTGGAATGTTATCTGTGCTTGTCCCTCCCCCGTGTCATCCACACATGGGGGAGGGACAAGCACAGATAACATTCCAAGAGACACTGTTTTGAAGTATACCCTTTGCTTGCTTCATTCATTGTAACATCGCCGGAAGAAGAGATCAGTGTATCTCGAAAGCTCGCACAAATAAAACCATTTCGTTAGCCACAGAACTGTATCGTCTATTTATTTTTTGATATATATATATATATATATATATATATATATATATATATATATATATATATATATATATATATATACACAGTGGTCGACAAATCACCAAAAAATCTACTCGCCACCTAGTACCAAACGTGTGATGCCTGCGCCAATAGGAGCTTGCCACGATGTTAAATCCACTCGCCCGGGGCGTGCAAATGTATAGGTTTGTCGAACACGGTATATATATATATATATATATATATATATATATATACACATACACATACACACACATACACACATATATACACACCATGACTTAACTAATGTGTGGTTACTGTAAGGAACCCTTTCCTTTGTTACTGGTGACATTTCCTTTATTCCAGCCTTAAGGGATGCCCCAGAGTCCTTTGTACTTCCCTCCGAATGAATAGTTATTTTGAAAGCTCCTTGTACTGTCCCCGAATATATCTGTATATAGTTATCATATCCCCTCTTAGACGCCTCTTTTCTAATGTAAATAAATCTAATTTAGCTAGCCTCTCCTCATAAGTTAGATTGTCCATCCCCTTTATTAATTTGGTGGCTCTTCTCTGCACTCTCTCTAGTTCCATAAAGTATTTTCTAAGGTGTGGTGCCGAAAATTGTACACCATATTCAAGGTGTGGTCTTACTAATGCTTTATATAGGGGCATAATTATGTGTACTTCACTTCCATCCATTGCCCGTTTAATGCAAGATAAAATCTTGTTAGCCTTTGCAGCTACTGCATGACTTTGGGCACTATTGCTAAGCCTGCTTTCTACAAGCACTCCGAAATCCTTCTCCATCAAGGATTCCACCAATTTATTTAATTTGTAAGCTGCCTGTTTATTCTTGCATCCCAAATGCATAACCTTACATTTATCTGTATTAAACCTCATTTGCCATTTACCTGCCCACGTTTCCAGTCTCTCCAAGTCCTTCTAGAGAGAATTTACTTCCTGCTCTGATTCTACTTCCTTACACAATTTAGTATCATCAGCAAAGATGGAGACTTTGCTCTTTATGCCAACCTCAAGGTCATTAATAAACAAGTTAAAAAGCAGGGGTCCCAGTACAGATCCCTGAGGTACTCCACTCACGACCTTAGCCCAACCTGAAAAAGTTCCATTTATGACAACCCTCTGTTGTCTATCCTTCAATCAGTTTTCAATCCAGGTGCATATATTTGTACGGAGTCCAATTTGCTTTATTTTGTACACCAACCTTTTGTGTGAAACCGTATCAAAAGCCTTTGCAAAATCTAAGTACACCAACTGCATTACCTTGTCTAAATTCCTACTTACCATCTCAAAGAAACAAATAAGGTTAGTTTGGCATGATCTATCCTTCATAAATCCATGCTGCATATTACTAATAATTTTGTTTTCCATTAGGTAGTCCTGAATATTATCCCGTATTAAACCTTCAAGTAGTTTCCACACTATTGAAGTCAGGCTTACAAGTCTGTAATTCCCCGGTTGTGATCTAGCTCCTTTTTTAAATATAGGCACCACATCTGCTTTACGCTAATCTTGTGGTACTAAGTTCAGGGGACCTGTAATGCATGGGGTGCTCAACTCCAGTCCTCAGCCTCCCCTTCCCCCACCCCCCCCCCCCCCAACAGGTCAGGTTTTACCTGCGGCAATGCATTGAGATGGATGGATTAAAAACTAACTGGTGTGGCATTTGATAGACCTGGAGCCATTGGCTTGAAGAGAAAAAGCCCATTTATACTCTAGTGCAGAAAATACGATTGGTAAAATGCCCACTGTGTACATGTGCATACGGATGAATAAAAAGGATGATTTTACATGTCATTATTATACCTTTCATTTTTTTTTGTTGTAACGTCTAATACACTTCTTGTAAAAAGCATTGACACTCCCAAGAGACCTACGCACACACAATTACTCTGTGGGTTTTGCATGAAGTAATGCCGAGAATATGAAAATGCGCTGGCAAGAATGACACAGACCTTATATTCAATAGTAATGGAAACTAAACTTAACAGATGTCCCAAAGGCAGCGTCGAAAAAACCAGGCAGCTGTGTTTCACATTTTTTTTTGCTATGGTTGATGGCGGCTTTTTAAATAAATAAAATCGTTTTTTTTATCCGCCAGGCAGAGCGTATAAATTGTTTCCAGCTCCCTACCCGCGGCTATATGATCCAGTAAGCCTTGGTGTTAGCAAGATGTAGAAGTCCGTTACTGAAATGGTACCTTCTTGCACTTAATCATAGAAAATGACTTAATTCATTTGGTAAGGAAGGCTTACAGTAAATGCTGCAAAGCACTTCTGAAGTAAAACCAAAATGTGTTTTTGCAGATAATGTAGGCAAATCTTCAAGTATAGCACAGACAACAAGCTTGAAATATTAGCAGTAAGCAAGCTCTGCTGCATTCCTTATCCACTAGCTTCAGAACATACAGCAAATCTATAGATGCTTCACCAAGACTTGCCCCCAACAGTGCCCATATGGGAATACTAAAGCAAATACAGCAGATATGATTAATGGAGATGAGAGTCCAAGAAGAAAACATTTTGCTATGACATTGGACATAGAGAATGCAGCAGGCTGGGACATGCAGACCGTACTAGTAAAGAGTATTAAAAGCAGGTGATGGTATTCAGAAAATGCTAAATTAAGTAGTATTCTATCAAAATAAAAAAAAACAGGCTGGACGTTATGAAATGCCCTCAGGGAAGAACATAAGCTTTTATTAGCACTTGAAAAATGGAAAACAACTGGAACCAAGTTGAAACAAAGCAGACAATTTTTTTTTGAAGACAGAAGAGTTCTTTTGAAGCGCATGCCAGAAAGAACTCTTAATACCCATAACAATAAAATAAAAATACAAAAAAAGGAACAGTTTGGGCAGCATAGCATAGAAAGAATAGTCTCACGTCAGAATTAAGTGGCTAAACTCTGCGAGCATTAGTAAGAGGGCAGGGATTGCAGCAGTGGTTCTCAACCTTTTTTGACCAGTGGCACAGATGAAGGATATTTTTTTATTTATTGTTTAAATCTCGGGATACCCCTATTCTTCACATCTCACTCATTCCCTCCTCACATACACACTCACCCACACTCTTCTTACACACTAACCATTCACCCTCACACATCATCCTCACCTTTTTACGCAACACATACTCACATGTATCCCTCTTCTCGCACAGCACTCACCCTTTTTCTTAACCCTAAACACCACATTCACCCCCAGTTCTCTTACTTACACCCCACACCCTCCCCCAGAAAAACCACCAGCCTCACTCCCCACCACACACACAGAAAAAAATATCACACTCTCCTCCCCACACAAAGCCCTCAAACTCCTTCCCTCTTTCCTCCCACCTTCCCTGGACATAGAGAGGCTCATCTATCTGCTCTGTGCCAGGTCCCAGAGAGGAGATCACAGGGATCACAGCCTCTATGTCTCCAGGCAGCGCAGAGGTTCCCACTAAGTTCTTGCCCTGGGACCGTGGCACAATAGGGTTCTCCAACACCCCGGTTGAGAAACACTGGTTTACAGAAAGGACTTCAGATAAAAGGCAGAGGTTTGGAAACAAGCTAGCTGAAATATGCAACCTAAGATTGGGTGAAAAATCATGTTGGAAGGCAGATGGCTCATATATTTGAAGAGCAATTGAGAGCCAAACGTTAGCAGGAAATCACTGCTCATGTGTTTTTGAGACTCACAGACATTAACTGAGGATATATTGGCATGGCTGTTCTGTCTGGCATTTCGCTGATGGACAGCAGGATAAGGTCCACCTTCTTTCAGAATCAAGCCGCACTTATGAAGCATTTGATGAAACTGCTGGAGAGGGTGGGTGGTGAGAAAGGCACAATGACACACATTTGGTGGGATTGTCATCTCATTATCCATTTTGGAAAGAAGCACTGGGCAAACTCGAGATAATCACAGGGATTACAGTCCCTCGGGATCCATGTGTAATAAAATTCAGGAAATGTGGTCGTTGTAGATCATATTCAATTCACAACACCAATTCAGGCCCCATCAAACACCCTCTGCTAACAATACTCGAAAAGTTCAACAGTACTTCCAATTAACTGAATGACAAAGTGTTCAACATAGGAAGGACTTTCACCATACTTGTACTAAATGCGATTGACCCGATACAAATTGCCGTACAATTAAACTGATATACTGGTCATATCCAATAATATATGCCTCATGTCTTAACCCCCCCCCCCTCCTTTTTTTCTGTACCCATTTTACCCCTATATCAAATTAGATTGTAAGCTCGTCGGGGCAGGGACTCCGTTTCCTAATGTAACTTTTATGTCTGAAGTGCTTATTCCCATTATGTGTTATTTGTATTATTTGTTATTTATATTATTATGTCACATGTATTACGGCTTTGAAGCACTATGTACATTAATGGCGCTATATAAATAAAGATATACATACATATGTTCATTTTACTTTTTTTATTACTTTTTTGATTGCTTTGAAGTTACAACAACAACAAATAGCATGTGAAGGAGCGGCTCAGTGAGTGAAGGCACCGACTGTACACAATGACTGAGTTTGAATCAGGGGAACCTGGTTCAATTCCCAGTGTCAGCTCCTTGTTACCTTGGGCAAGTCACCTTATCTCCCTGTGCCTCAGGCACCAAAACCATAGATTGTAAGCTCTGCGGAGCAGAACCGTGTCTGTAACATTCCTATGTGCTGCGTATCCTGCACTATACTGTAACTGTGAACCGCTTTGACTTTGGAGAAAATAACTATATTAAATAAAGTTGTTATTATTATTCAATGCTCACATTTTACCAGGGTGGGAAAAGAAGCTTTCAACACTTGTTTCATGTATGATTTTTGTGCTGTCACACTTTAATCATTTATCATGTACTAGGGCAGCCCTGTGTGATTGTATGACCGGATATGTTCATTTTTTTCTACAGCTATGTTATCTAAGCTGTAGGATTTACAATGCTTAAAGTAAAACATTATGAATGAGTCATGATGAGTCGTACACATTTGTGCGTGGGCCAGAACACGGAACATAAATCGATCTTGCTGTTAGGTTAAACAAATGGTTGGTTGCCAGAAGATGAGATACATTTCTAAAATGTTGAACATCCTAAATGACCCGTTTTATATAACTACCAAAAATTCTCCAAAATCCAGTTGATCTCCCTTTACACCCACTTCTGTCAGTCACCATATCATCCACAATATCTTGACCAGGGAGGCTGCGAGGGACCCCCTCCCCCTCCCACTTGGAACAGGTACCCACATATAAACAGACAAGTAATGACAGACTCAGATTTTGGAGGTATAAAAGGCCGCGGCTTTGTTTATTAACAATCATAATACTGGAGTAAGCGCTAGTCCAAGCCAGAGTGGGGTCAGAGGGTCAGCCAGGCCTTGGCCTGCTGCCCCCGTACCCGGCCGACCCCTAAAGAGCCGGCCGTTGTCGCGAGTGGGTTCCCGGGTGTCACGTTCGCTTGACCCCGCCCATTCGCTCCTACCCCCGGGCGACGCCCGCCCCGAGCCCATCTGGCAAGGACAAGCACTTACCCCCGAACTGCCGCCGCGACAGTGGCAAAACGACCAACTGGAGCCTCCTGAAGGAACTTCAGTCCTTTGTTTCTCGGGAGGTCTTCGGACTCTGCCCTGTAAAATATGATGGTACATGTTACAGCTTACAGGTAGTACAGACAGCTTATCAACCAAGGGAATTGTAACTACTCCACAGAGTGGCCGGGGGCAAGCATCTTCCCCCGACTGTCTTGCTAATGGGGTGGGTGGGTGGGGATTTCACTGCAGACCGGGAGCAGAATGGCAGATTCAGCTCCCGGCTGCCTCTTTTGAAGCCTCCCTTGGCCTGCCCCTCCCCCCCTCAGGGGTCACGACGGTGACCCAGAGATCCTAGCGAGGTGAGGGGGGAGGGGGCTTGCCCCCCGGTCATGGGCTTCCCTCGCCTAATTGGCTGGAGGGATTGCTTGACCAGGGAGGCTGCGAGGGACCCCCTCCCCCTCCCACTTGGAACAGGTACCCACATATAAACAGACAAGTAATGACAGACTCAGATTTTGGAGGTATAAAAGGCCGCGGCTTTGTTTATTAACAATCATAATACTGGAGTAAGCGCTAGTCCAAGCCAGAGTGGGGTCAGAGGGTCAGCCAGGCCTTGGCCTGCTGCCCCTGTACCCGGCTGACCCCTAAAGAGCCGGCCGTTGTCGCGAGTGGGTTCCCGGGTGTCACGTTCGCTTGACCCCGCCCATTCGCTCCTACCCCCGGGCGACGCCCGCCCCGAGCCCATCTGGCAAGGACAAGCACTTACCCCCGAACTGCCGCCACTCACGGCTCTATTTAAACCTCCTTAAATTAGACCGTGCCGCCAACACCGCTAGGACCTTCTCCAACCCCTCCTGCAAATCATTGTTGAACAAGTCCGCCCCTATCTCAGATAAGTGTGTGCCGTCGGCCGGAACAGGCCGATTGACTTGTGGTCGGACTCGGGATGGGTGATCTGCTATCCCCCACACTGCGTCACGAACTTTCCCGCCATCTTGTTCAATATTTTGACCCTCGCTCAGTCGATGGCGCCAGGTGCCCTTGCACCCCTCCAAACTATCCTGCCCACTCTGTCCTACCCAACAATCGGTACTCCTGGCCAACGAGCATTTGAAAGTCCGCTTCTCTGCCCCGTGTATAAGCGTCTGTGAAGGCCTAAGGGGGATGAGTGGGTTTATCGAAGCACGCTAAATCTCAGATAATGCGGGCCTGGTATAGGACCGGTATCTGTTAGACTTCCATCGCCCTATCTTTTGTATCGCAGCTACTGACAGCCCCGAGCGTGGTGCCTCGGTTGCCGCCTCAATCCGTAACTAATGCGTCCCGTATTGTGCCTCGTCGAGACCCTGGTGTCTTAGGCACATGCGGAAAATCCGCAGGTACTGGAATCTAGATAATGGTACCCCGTCTGCGTGAAGGAGCAGAGTACCCTGACTGTCTGGCCTGCATGCCAAGTATTCCCTGAGCGTGCTCACTGGGCAAAAAATTGGTCCCTGGTAGCCAGTCCTCAAACTGCATCCCTCCCTCGCCTTTGCGCGACGTGCAGCCAGCTCCCAGGCTCGCAGTGCTGCGAAGGCCAATGCAAACGTCAGCCGAAAAGTTTCGCCTCGGACCCTGACAGGCACATTCTGTCTGTGGCCTGCATTAAACCCTCTAATATCGCTGCGTCACTGGCCTTCTGCTGTCATTTGACTAAACACCTTGCCCCTTAAGGGTCGTCGCCCGCTCCCACAGGTCTGCAGGGCATGGAATGGCGATTGGGTCCGCCTCGGGGGGCCAGTCTCCGAAACAGCGCCATCTTTAACCGGGATAAGGTATCCGCAATGTTATTCGCCACCCCCGGGACATGCCAAGCCTTGAACGCAATGTTCAATTGCAAGCATGCCAGTACGAAACTGCGCAGAACGGACAGCACCGGCGGGGAGCGTGAGCCGAAATTGTTCACGGCTTCCACTACCCCCATGTTGTCTGTCCAAAAATTTACTTGCTTATTCGCGAATAAGTGACCCCACAGGCGCACTGCGACGAGCAAGGGAAATAATTTCAAGAACGCCCAGTTCCTAATGAGTGGCTTCTCCCGCCAGTGGGGAGGCCACTGCTCCGCGCACCATGCCCCATTAAAGTAGGCCCCAAAACCGACTGACCCTGAAGCGTCTGTAAACAACTGTAATTCTGTGCTGTTGGCCGGACGGGGGGGGGGGGGCTCGCCACAAGGTTCTGCCGTTATACTCCTTTAACAACACGCAGCCACACCGCCAAGTCCTTTCGGATTTCGGCGGTGACGTGGATGACGTGGTCGGGTCGTCTCGCCCCGAACGTTGCTGCGGAGAGGCGCCTGGCGAACACCCTTCCTGCCGGCATTACGCGCACTGCGAATACTAAGTGGCCTAGCAGCGCCTGGAAGTGCCTCAATGATGGTTTCTTGAGGGCTATGAATTCGCGGAGAAGCCTGCTTAGGGGGACCAGCTTTTCCAGAGAGAGCCTGCGACGTCAACGTGTGTCCCAACTAAATTCTGATCCTTCTTGATATTCAAACGGAATCCTAAACCCTTCCTTAAACCCAGCTAGGAGTAGCTGGGCTGCTTCCCTATTGGGATACCTTGCTAGCCACGGTGCCAAATTGGCGATGATTATTGGTGTCGCTGCCCTCGCGTCCAAACTTACGCCCTGCGCCTTCGTTGATTGCCTAAAGCGCTGGTCATATGTCCACCAACCCGTTCCCTAAGTAAAAAGCGAGGCGCATGCCTGGGGATCCTTCTCCCCAATTACTCCAGCCAGGATAACAAATGCCTTTGACCCATTGCGAAAGGTGTGTGTTGGAAAAACCTCTTTTCTAAACCGTCCTTCGCTTCCCCCGTCTTTGAGGACGCAGCCAACGCCTCCCCGTAGCCTGGTAGCAGAGATAATATATCTACGTATTCCCCGGCCCGTATCTTGTCCTTCACCTCTTTCAGCAAGTGCAAGCCCACTGAGCTAGGTCTGGATGTATAAGAGACCTTCTATGCCGCATCGGGCATCCTCTTATCCTTGGCTAGCTCCTCTGAGGCGGATGCCGCCTGAGGAAAGGGAAGCGTGGGAGATGGTGATTCCGCTTGCCCGGTTTGCCCGCCGGCCCCTAGAGGTGTGTTGTTAACCGCTTGCGGGGGACCCGCGGCCATTGCCGCTGCTGGTACTATAGGCGTTGCTTCCGCTGGCGCCGCCCCCAATGCCGGCGCTACGACTGTCGCTATAGCCGGAGCTATCGCCGCTGCTGACGCGATTAGCGTTGCTAGAACTGGCGCTGCGCTTATCGCTGGTGTCACTACTGTTGTTAGTGACTCTGCCCGCGCGGATGTCGTCATCCCAATGTGACTTCCCGCAATTGCCGATGCCCTTAACCCTGCTTCAAGGTGCGCCACTAGCGGGGATAGGGCCTGCCTTATATCCCACGATGCTGCCTCCATGAGCTGCGCACCAGTACACCGGGGAGATTTTCTTACCATCACTTGAGGGGGAGCGCAAACCGCTAGTCTCTTGCGCGGGGGACTCCCGCTGGCTACCTCTTAGTTAGTTTTCGCTGGCCGCTTACCTTTCTTTGACCGCTTTTTCGCCAGGCTGAGGGGTTGACCCGGGTGGCGTTGCCGGCCACCTATCGGGAACCGCGATGGCTGCCTCCTCCCCCCGGTCTCTGTTATCGAGTCTCCCCTTGTGACCGTGTGCTGTCGACGCCCCATCTTCCACCCTGTGTGATGATGGTGCCTGCGCCTCAGCCGCCTGCTGCTGAGCCGACCCTGTGCCGGACGCCGCCTCCCTGATGCCTGAAATGAGAGAATGGGGACGCCAGCCGCTGGCTTGTCCGTGACCGGCGATGGTCTTTGAAACCTCCATGTTGACATGCCCCTTGGCACCGATGAATTGGGTCGCCGCCCTGCTTGCGGACTTATGCCCTGCCATTGCGGTGTGTCCCTTCCGTTTCCTTGTCCTGCCGCATGGCGCATAAGTGTGCCCATATACACACGCGCGCATTTAGGTGTGCCCATATACACACGCGCGCATTTAGGTGTGCCCATATACACACGCGCGCCTTTATGTGTGCCCATACACACACGCGCGCATCTACGTGTACCCATATACACACGTGCGCATTTACATGTGCCCATACACACGCGCGCATCTACATGTGCCCCTGCCATTGCGGTGTGTCCCTTCCGTTTCCTTGTCCTGCCGCATGGCGCATACGTGTGCCCATACACACGCGCGCATCTACGTGTGCCCATACACACGCGCGCATCTACGTGTGCCCATACACACAAGCACGCATCTACGTGTGCCCACACACACAAGCGCGCATCTACGTGTGCCCATACACACGCGCGCATCTACGTGTGCCCATACACACGCGCGCGCATCTACGTGTGCCCATATACACACGCGCGCATCTACGTGTGCCCATATACGCACGTGCGCATCTACGTGTGCCCATATACGCACGCGCGCATCTACGTGTGCCCATATACGCACGCGCGCATCTACGTGTGCCCATATATACACGCGCGCATTTACGTGTGCCCATATACATGCGCATTTACTTGTGCCCATATACCCACGTGCGCATTTACTTGTGCCCCTATACGCACTCGCGCATTTACGTGTGGCCATATACACAAGCGCGCATTTACGTGTGCCCATATACTCACACGCGCATTTAATTGTGCCACTATACACACGCGCGCGCATTTACGTGTGCCCATATACGTACGCGCTCATTTACTTGTGCCCATATACACAAGCGCGTATCTACGTGTGCCCATATACACACGCGCGCATTTAAGTGTGCCCATATAAACACGCGCGCATTTCCGTGTACCCATATACACACGCGCGCATTTACGTGTGCCCATATACACACGCGCATTTACTTGTGCCCACATATGCACGCGCGTTTACGAGTGCCCATACACGCACGCACGCATCTGCGCGTGCCCATATACACACGCATGCATTTACGTGTGCCCATATACACACGCGCATTTACCCGTGCCCATATATGCACGCGCATTTACCTGTGCCTATACGCACGCGCGTTTACATATACGCACGCACGCATCTACGCGTGCCCATATACACACACGCGCATCTACTTGTGCCCGTATATACACGCGCGCATCTACATGTGCCCACGCACACACGCGCGCATCTACATGTGCCCATATACACACACGCGCATTGACGTGTGCCCATATACACCCGCGCGCATTTAGCATGGCGCTCAGCCTGGATGGGGGCGCCCTCATTACTTCATGAGGGCCGCGCGTCCTCGCATGCGGGACCGTGTCAACCTTGTCCGCTCAACGGGCCATGCGCTGAATAGGAAGTCGGATTACCTGTACCATCCCTGGCCGTGCGCTGAATGGGAAGTGGGGTTACCCCTCCGATACCAGGGCCATGCGCTGAACAGGAAGTGGGATTACCCCTCCGATACCAGGGCCATGCGGCCATGTGCTGAACAGGAAGTGGGATTACCCATCCCATACCAGGGCCATGCGCTGAACGGGAAGTGGGTTTACCCCTACATTAGCAGGGCCATGCGGCCATGTGCTGAACAGGATGTGGGGTTACCCATACCATAGCAGGGCCATGTGCTGAACAGGAAGTGGGGTTGCCCATACAATAGCAGGGCCATGTGCTGAACAGGAAGTGGGGTTGCCCATACAATAGCAGGGCCATGTGCTGAACAGGAAGTGGGGTTGCCCATACAATAGCAGGGCCATGTGCTGAACAGGAAGTGGGGTTGCCCATACAATAGCAGGGCCATGTGCTGAACAGGAAGTGGGATTACCCATACAATAGCAGGGCCATGTGCTGAACAGGAAGTGGGGTTGCCCATACAATAGCAGGGCCATGTGCTGAACAGGAAGTGGGGTTGCCCATACAATAGTAGAGCCATGTGCTTAACAGGAAGTGGGATTACCCGTAAAATAGTAGGGACATGTGCTGAACAGGAAGTGGGATTAACCCCTACATGCGTTATACCCTGAATGCAGTATATACCTACCGTATACCCCACATAATCTTGGATGTAGTATGTAACGCTGGACCAATACAGCAGATGACCTCCAAAGGCAGTGTACACGCACACCATATGCTTCACGCAACGGCCCGTAACCACGCATGCAGTATATACGCCATATGGGCCAAACCCAGCATGTAACCACGCATGTGGTATATAAACCCTATATTCGGGACCCAGCACGTAACCTTGAATGCAGTATATACGTATCCTTTGAAACCGCAGATAATCGCGACTGCAGTCTATAAACACTATAGTTCAAATACAGCGCGTAACCGTGAACGCAGTATATACGCCGCACGTAACCTCGAATGCCGTATATATACACCATATAATCCAAATACAGCACGCAACCACGACTGCGGTACTGTATATATATACCCTATATACCCGTGTAACCCTGTCATGTTTACCCCTACAATACCTAAACCCTTCCTTACACTTTATAACATTGAATGCAGCATATATGCCCCAAATAATCCCAATACAGCACGTAACCATGAATGCAGTATATACACTATATACGCCCTGTAAACCAATTACAGCACATTGTAACCTCGAATGCAGTATATATACACACCCTATAATCCAAATATAGCACGTAGCCGTGAATGCAGTATATACACTATATACCCATGTAGCCCAATTGCCACGCATCGTACCCTCGAATGCGGTACATATACCATGTGATCCAACTACCGCACGTAACCACGAATGCAGTACATACACTATATACACCATGTAATCCAATTACAGCAAATTGTACCTCGAATGCAGCGTCTATGCCCTATACCCCGAATACAGCGCATTATAACCACACTGAGGCGTATACCCTCTATGCCCCACATACCGCCCGTTATCACTACGAATGCGGTATGCAGCGACACCCCGCGGCGATTATAGCAGTGATATAACTTTATTCAATGTTGAAAGAAACATGCATTGGTAACAGGGCAATAACGGTGTTAACGGGGACTATGCTACGGACGGCCTCCCCCAAGACCCTGTGGTGGTTAATAGACCCCCCACGCGGTCACTGGGTGTCCCATGTTCAGCCCTGTGCTTAATCCTCCCTGCGCCAGCTCGTCCCCCGCGCTGCTGCCGGGAGGGAAGACAGAGTGACCCGGCAGCAGGGAGAGACGGAGACCGCTGAGGCTGCGCGAAGCTACCCCCCCCTCCTGCTGAAGATACACCATGCAACACAATTACCATATACACACCCTATAATCCAGTGTATACCACATAAACCAAATACAGGCTGCTGCTTGCAGGGGGGGGCATTGATATAACTTTATTCCCCGTTGGACGGAGCGCCACTGGGAGGGGGGGGGTGGACCCGCACAGTAAGAACCGTGGGGGGGGGGGGGTTGTTGTGCCTCTCCTCGCACCCCCCGCTCCCCGGTGACCCCCCCTCCCGCCCGCCGCGCAGGCCAGCCACAGAGGCTGAGTGAGGGAGAGCCACGTGGCAGGGGGATCCCCAAACAATTAAATAAATAATGCCCCTCGTGGCCTGGGCTTAAGTCCGGCCCCCCCAGCTCCATGCTGCGCGCCGCAGATGGGAGGATGGGGACGGGCCGCTACACTACGGGCTCCCTCTCCTCCCTGCATCCCGCCTCCCCCCTCACCGCCGATTCAAAAATCGCGGCTCTACAGGAGGGGGGAGTGTCCAGGATTGACCCCCATTTCGGGGCCTTACCTTAATTTAACCTGCAGGGAGGAGAGGGACGTCCAATTTCACTGCAGACCGGGAGCAGAATGGCAGATTCAGCTCCCGGCTGCCTCTTTTGAAGCCTCCCTTGGCCTGCCCCTCCCCCCCTCAGGGGTCACGACGGTGACCCAGAGATCCTAGCGAGGTGAGGGGGGAGGGGGCTTGCCCCCCGGTCATGGGCTTCCCTCGCCTAATTGGCTGGAGGGATTGCTAGTTTATTGTTTACAGGGTCCAGTTGATAAATGACCATCTTTGTACAGGATATCCAGTACAACTGACATTCCACAGTAAACTATTCTCACCACTTTGTACATGAATAGGTTATATTCGGACACCCCGCATGGTAATGGCATAAAGGGGGGGCTCAGGTTTTGCAACAAAAAAAACACCACTGCACCTCACCTTGTAACAGAAGTGCTCGACTCCAGTCTTCAAGACCCTCCAGCATGTTAGGTTTTAAGGATATCTCTGCTTCAGCACAGGTGGCTCAATCAGTGGCTCAGTCAAAGACTGAGCTACCTGTGTTGAAGCAGGGACTGATTGAGCCACCTTTGGTGAAGCTGGAATATCCTGAAAACCTGACCTGTTGGGGGAGGGGGTCTTGAGGACTGCAGTTGAGAACCTTTGCCTTATATTAATCTGTTACTCTTGTAAGATTTCATTTTGAACAATAATAATTTTCGGTTTGATGAGCAGTGTTAGTTACAGAAAGAAGGCTCGGCCGTGGGCAGCAGCTCGGCCGTGGGCAGCAGCTCGGCCGTGGGCAGCAGCTCGGCCGTGGGCAGCAGCACCACAGCCTCATTCTATAGGGAGTTTGAACAGCTTGTTTATGCTGGTCAGTTTTTTCAGTTCATCCGTCTATAGCCGTAGCTCACAACCTTTTTTTTACACTGTGCACTCCCTGCTGGAAAAAAAGATTGTTCCTCGAACCCCTAATTAATTAATTTTATTGCCTACTAATCAGACTGTTGCTGACAAAACTGAGTGACCCATCCTAGGCAGTATAGTGTCTAGGGTTGCCAGGTGTTCGGTATTGAACTGGACTGTCCTGTATTTGGATACTTTGTCCAGTAAAAAATGAGAGGTATTTTCCTCCCTGGACATAGTGACCTGACGCTCCTTCCACCATTGAGTCCAGTATTTTCGGAGAAGCCACCTGGCAACCCTAAGGCTAAGGCCCCGCTGCCTCAGACTACGCGCCCGCACTGCAGACAGGCGGCGCGTGGAGAGGCACTTGACCGCTATCTGGGGTCTCTAGGGAGCGGGAGCTGGAGCGGGGGGCGTGGCAAAAACGGGTAAGGTGGGCGCGGCAATGATGTCGGGGGGCGGGGCCATCACTGTGTGTCAGGGGGTTCCCTCCCCGCCTCACCGCTCCCCGAAGCCTCCCTGAGGAGAGAGTCTGTGAGAGAAAGCAGGGGGGCTCCCTTGGTGCTGTAGCTGCTTTCCCGGCTTCCCGAAGCCCTCCCCTCCTCCTCTCCGAAGCCCTCCCCTCCTCCTCTCCGAAGCCCTCCCCTCCTCCTCTCCGAAGCCCTCCCCTCCTCCTCTCCTCATTGGCTCACAGCCACACCACGTGACGCGTCGCCGCTTGGGATTACAATTCTCTTGCATCCCCTGGCGGCTGACGCGTCACAACGTGTAGTGAGCCGTGCAGTGAGGGGGGACTGGGACCTGCTCGGGAGGATACCATCAGATGGTAAGTAGCGCGCACGCCGCCGGACGCAGCAGGACCAAAGCCAAATAGTGTCCAGAGCTGGGAGGAACACACACACTTACTTAATAAGGCCACACAATGCACCTCAGTGTGTGCAGACAGCATGGGTGCTGTAACTGTCAATCACTGTGGGTGCAAAGCATTGTGGGGAGTGACTTTGCAAGCTCCTGCTGTAATTGACAGCTATAATACCACCAACGCTGAGGTGCAGTTTGGGGGTCTCACTAAGTGTGCTGTCCCCCACGGGCTCAGGAATTCATTGTACTGCCTGGGATCCGCCATTGCAGACTTTTTTAACGAACCCCTTGGAGACGCCTCCCCCTGCTGGGAACCACTGATCTATAGCTATGTTGCACAAGGTAAAGAAATGGGATGTCAATATTTCTTATAACACATTTTTTTGAAAGCTGATAAATTGTTAATATTGTAACCTTTGAAGTCTTTTAAATGTATAATTATTTAGCACTTCGTTTTCACAGTCAGCTTGTACTGTGAAAACGGAGTGCTATTTTCCTCCTCTTGTCATTTTCCTCTTCTTTTTTTTCCCAGGGAATTTCTCTCAATTCCTAAGCCAAACCGGTTTCGATATCATTGGAAAACACGGACATTTTCCCCCGCTTGTTTAGATTCCCTTTCCCAGTTAACCGTTATTTCATGATCTTATTTAAGTATGGCGTGGTTGTCATGGTTACGCGTCCAGCATGTCTGAGGAGCAGCACGTCTCAGGTGCGGTGACATCGCACACCACATCAGGGCGCACACACTCCGGGGCAGCTACCAATTGACTTGTGGTGTCAGTGTTCTCACAGCCACCGATTATTAATTGATTGGGATATATACGGATGATTTGAAATCCTTTTTATACTTGGAAAAAGACCCTTGTGAGTCGGAACCTGTACTATTTTTCAATATGCTTTCAATAAAATATATACTTTTTCATATGTTGTCTACCATTTTCATTGCAGAGTCCCCCATTTATTGATCATGAGTTCTGCAAGAAATAATAGATATTCACCACTGGATGCTGTTAAAAGTAATTTTCTGTATATTTGTATTTTTGTTATCCTTATTGCTTTTATCTCCCCCTTATTCTTTACTGCAATTGGACCATAACTTTTAAGATCCTACTGTGATTGCCAACCATTCTCAAAAAGTAACACCATTTTTGGCTGCAACCACCCAGAAAGATTTATTGCACACCAGACATCATTCATGCGTTTAAGCTACCGTTTCCCTTTTCTGCATGAAATACAAAAAAGAAAGGTTTCCTGGATAATGCTCTCATTCTTTCGGAACATTTACAGTAAAGGCAATCATCACTTTGCTGTTATTGGACCGCACTCAAACCGAATTCTGAACAACATTTCCTGGTGCACGTATCCAAACATTGACTTTTTCAATGTGTTGGTTCGCCGGAGGGTTTCATTGTATTCTGTAAATGATTGTTGAGTTTCCCCAACTCTGTGCCTCCCAACATGGCTGCCATATGCAAAAAAAGAAGAAGAGTCCTGTTTTGGCTCTGCAGTGGGAAGGGGAGAGGTGTGCAGAAGGGAAGGAGAAATTGTACCTGGGCCTAATCTGTGTCCAACGGAGTCAAGGGCATGTAGCATTGAATCTGCAATATAAGAG
This sequence comes from Ascaphus truei, assembly GCF_040206685.1. Lineage (NCBI taxonomy): Eukaryota > Metazoa > Chordata > Amphibia > Anura > Ascaphidae > Ascaphus > Ascaphus truei. The sequence goes on along the minus strand of NC_134492.1, from coordinate 20,108,879 downwards.
GACAAGTTCAATCCTTTTTCTTATCTCCTTGTGAGAATGTATTTGAGGAGGAGCATGTTATTATGTGCTCTCAAGAGAGCGATAAAAGACTCCACGTGTGGCAATATGTGAAGACGTCAGCCCACTGTGCTCTTTTAGTGGACACATACAATTTGAACAGATAATGGTCATTGAATAGAGCAGAGGTTCCCGACCCACCCTCAAGGACCACTGACAGTGCAGGTTTTACATATACCCCTGCTTCAGCACAGGTGGTTCAGTCAAAATGATTGGGCCACCTGTGCTAATGCGCGGATAGCCTTTAAAACCTGCACTGCTAGTGGTCCTTGAGGACTGGAGTTGGGACCATCTGAAATAGGGTATGCAAGTACAACACATGACCATACATTGTATTACAGCAAGGCCCCGCTTCTCGGCACCCTGCTGATTCGGTGGTACCGAGAAGGGGGCCGCCATGTCTGCGCATGCGCAGACCGGGTGGCTGCCGAGGGTGCGCATGCGCAGAACGGATGGTTGCCGAAGGTGCGCACGCACAAAAGGGGTTCTGCTTTGCGTCAATTTTCGCTTTGCGGCGGGCCCATAGAATGGAACCCGCCGCATGCCCGTGGCCCTCCTGTATATTTTAGGATATTTAGAGCATCATCCCATCGCAAAACATGATATCTGGATTTTTTATTTTATTCAACTGAAATCTGAACTTCAAGTAGAAAAAAAAAAAAAAAACTTTAAAAGCTTTAGGATATTTTTCTAAATGTATTTAAGCTTCAATCACATCTTCATAACAAGAAGCCAATGGTGCCACATAAACAGAGTCCTCTTTGGCTTCCAAATAAAATATTAAAAAATGCCATACAGATTGTGTTTACAGTGTACATTTATGGGTATATGTACTCATTATAAAGGAGCCGATAAAGAACAGTAGTTTCAGAAGCAAAACAGATTACATCACTTGCCCAACCACTAAAATACTATGTATTCCACATCCCTAAGGAATATGTATCCCTGAAACCACATCACATAACTGGACACATTGTTAACAGAAGAGGAGTATCAATCAGTTTAAAGGGGCAGTTCCACATAGCAAGCAAAAAACCTTGGCTATACAATTTATCAATGTAATTTCCATGGGCAAGTTGAATTTGAATGTTTCTCATCTCTATGCGAATTATGCTGCTGTCTTTAATCAAAAGGGGGAAAAAGTACCTCCATGTACAACAGTTTTCGAACATAGAAACATTGGAGCTAGCATTCACCCACTTTCCCTTCAGTGATATTCAGAAACACCTCGTTCTGCTTCTGTACCTCACCGCTGAGGTGCAAATAAAAACTAAAATGTCCAAATTGACCTGCACTCACATTAATAAGTGTGAGTAGACATACTAACATGATCCTTCTGGCCATTTCTTGAATCATCCAGTTTAATAAAAGGTTTTCTTTTGTTACAAAAAAAAATAAAAATTGTCACATACTGTACTTACATAGTAGATGAGGTTGAAAAAAGACGTACGTCCATCAAGTTCAACCTATGCTAAATTTAGACAACAGATACTTTATCCAGAGGAAGGCAAACAAAAAACCCCAGAGTCATATAATCCAATGATGTCTCATAAATAAATTAATTCCTGGCTCCAATCGGATTAATCCCTGGATCAACATATTTCCCATGTATACTTATTTGGTATATCCCTGTATACCTTTCCTATCTAAAAAGATGTCCAACCTTTTTTTGAACAAATCTATTGAATCTGCCATCACAGTCTCCATGGGCAATTAATTCCACATTTTAACTGCCCTTACTGTAAAGAACCCTTTCCTTTGTTGCTGGTGAAATCTCCTTTCCTCCAGCTTTAAGGGATGCCCCCCGAGTCCTTTGTACTGCCCTTGGGATGAATAGTTATTTTGAAAGCTCCTTGTACTGTCCCCGAATATATCTGTATATAGTTATCATATCCCCTCTTAGACGCCTCTTTTCTAATGTAAATAAATATAATTTAGCTAGCCTCTTCTCATAAATTAGATTGTCCATCCCGTTTATTAATTTGGTGGCTCTTCTCTGCACTCTCTCTAGTTCCATAATGTCTTTTCTTAGGATTGGTACCCAAAATTGTACTCCATATTCAAGGTGAGGTCTTACTAATGCTTTGTAAAGGGGCATAATAATGTTTACTTCCCTTCCATCCATTGCCCGTTTGATGCAAGATAAGATCTTGTCTGCCTTTGCAGCTACTGCATGACTTTGGGCACGATTGCTAAGCCTGCTGTCTACAAGCACTCCTAAATCCTTCTCCCTCTGTTGTCTGTCCTTTAACCAGTTTTCAATCCAGGTGCAAATATTATTACTTAGTCCAATTTGCTTTATTTTGTACACCAACCTCGTGTGAAACTGTATCAAAAGCCTTTGCAAAATCTAAGTAGACCACATCAACTGCATTACCCTGGTCTAAATTCCTACTTACCTCCTCAAAGAAACAAATAAGGTTAGTTTGGCAAGATCTATCCTTCATAAATCCATGCTGACTATTACTAATAATTTTATTTTCCATTAGGTATTCCTGAATATTATCCCGTATTAAACCGTCAAGAATTTTCCCCACTATTGAAGTCAGGCTTACAGGTCTGTAATTCCCCGGTTGTGATCTAGCTCCCTTTTTAAATATACTTGCATCACATCGGCCTGAGGAAGGGGCCAGGGTTCCTGAAACGTTGCTTTCTTTGTAATGCAATATGCATGTATGCATGTATCTTTAAGGTACATGGCGCTTCACAGCAGTAATACACGTGACATAATTAACACATAGTAGGAATAAGCGCTTCAGACATGAGTAACAATAGTAAAGGGAGTCCCTGCCTGAAGAGCTTACAATCTAAGTGGTAAGTAGGGAGAACTTAGAGAGTAGGAAGGGTGTTATGTTAATTGCATCTGCAAGGGGTTAAGGTCAGTGCATCGGAGATGTATAGCATCAGCCAGCAAACCTTTTTTCTTCTGTAACAATTTACAAACTTTTGACAAGAGGTTAGGTACCCATTGTAAAAATAAAAGAACAGATCCTGCGCTCCTACCAATTAGAGCTTTAATATACTAGTGACATGTTTACATTTAGAACCTAAGTCTGTGTAACCATATTTTAGCCCAAATTGGTAGGAGTGCAGCATCTGTTCTTTTGTTTTCCGTATATGTAAGGCCAATCCTTTTACCAGCTGCACACTTCTAAAGGGAGGAGCGCAGTAAAATGTACAGTCTTCCACCCATGTACAAGTACTGCAAAGCATTTGGTTTCTCTGCAGACATTAAAAATATAATATTTAAAAATACTTATCTGATTTGCTTAAGAATTATGTCCATGGTCTACATTTAATCCACAGAACATGCTACTGCTATTAGTTTACTTTGGTCCTGGAACAAACTGAGCTGTTAGGGCAACATCTGAAGCACAGTACTACCAATACAGTACTTAGCGTGGGCGACAAACTCCCTAAAAACTGGAAGCTGCAGATTACTACCTGGCCCAAAACGAGGGGTGGTCAAAAATGTAAGTGAAAAACACAAACAAATTTAGGAGCCAGCGAGAGTTTTTCACCTGCCCCCCCTCCCTCTCTACACCTTGCCCCCCCCCTCCAGCTCTGACAGAGAATGCTGGGACTCCTCTTCCCCCCCCATGACCTCGCCCATGTTTGCGTGCCTCTGCTACACGCTCTCTGGTCCCCCCTCCCACCCCCTGGCAGGACGCACTAAGCGGTGCAGCTCCGAGTGATCTATCAGTTGCCGCCGGAGCTCGATCCTGCTTTGATGTTGCACTGGTAAAGCAGGATCAGGCGCGGTGTCCGGCGGCGGCCGTGACCGACAGGTCACCCCAAAAAACCACACACGTGCCAGGGAAATTTTCATCTCTGCCAAAAACAATAATAAATTGGTTGAATTTTCATGGACGAGCAAACAGAATGCCTTAAAATGTATGTTTTATAGTGTGTGGAATGCAATCGTGAATGCTACCCAACCACCTAAAGTGGGAACATGGAGCTTGAGTCCAAGTGCCCATCCCTACGGCCTTCCACAGTAACGAACAACAGGAGAGTCCTTTTCTCAAGGTGGTGGGTTTTTGTAAAGTTTGGGAGGTTTAATATTGTGGAAGATAATGGCTTTTAGCAACTGCCTTTCAATGGGGCAAGGGAAATAATATGGTCTGTGTCCAGGAACTTTGAAGTAAAAAGAGCTTTCTATGGTAGGCACTGAATATGAAATGCTATATAAAGCTTAAAAAAAGGTGGGGAATAATTTTTTTGAAGAACGAGGAGCACATGATTCTTAGGCACCTTCCATAGTGGAAGACAATGCCAGAAGGTGTCTTACGACTGGAAACTGCTCTGTGAAATGGCCCTTAATGCATATTTGTAAAGATGACACTTGTTAATTGGATAATTGGTTGCCCCGGCATACTGATACATGTTGAAGAAATATACAGTACTTTGCAGTTTAGGAAATATTGGCCTATATCTACAATGTAAAATAAAACAAGTGAAGTATGAGAATAAAATGACTGTGCATGAAAGCAAAATACTAACGTTTTGGTCCACTACTCATACATAAAGTAATTTCATTATCGCACATTATTTATTATCGTTATATTTATTTATTTTATAAAGGGGCAACATATTCCCCAGCACGGTTTATTTGTATGTTTTTAGCATTACAGTTGCTTTTAAAAGCTGGAGGTTATTTGATATACCAGCTTCATTAATTGGCTTTATTGTTCTATTATAAAACGGATTTAATCCTCCTTACTCGTGTTTTTATCACATAAAGTATATCTTGTATTTTTACACTATTGTACTAGTGTAATAAAATGTAAGTTGCTGTGGAATGATGCCACTTGATACTGATAATACCTTACGTTTGATACGGACCAAATAGATTTAGCTAGTGTGATGCTATTTACATCATTCATTTCTGAAAAGATCTAGTAGGGGAAAAATATTTTTCTTTTCTTCTTTTATAAGATAATACTTAAAAAAAAAGAATTAATTAAAATCATATAAGATCTTAGGGGAGAAAGTTCTAATGCTAGAGAGAAAATCTAAAAAGTATCCCTAAAAAACCCCCATATAAAACATTACTAAAAGCACGTGAATGCCTATTCTGAAGCTATTTCAGCTAGACGATATAGAGCAGAAACTAATATGGAAAAACCGTTATATTACGATAAGGGGAATAAAGCGGACTGTATTTTGGCTAGCAAATGAAGAGGGATTCAGACGAGTCATATTTTTAATGATATTAAACTTAAAAAAGGAGAGATATCATAGGACGCCAATCAGATAGCAAAATAATTTAATAACTTCTATTCTGAACTGTATAAACTTAAAGACAAAATCGGGCCGAATTAACGATCTAGATCAGGGTCTCCAAACTCAGTCCTCAAAGGCCGCCAAGAGGAAGGCTTTTATGGATATCCCTGCTTCAGCACAGGTGGCTCAATCAGTGGCTCACTTTAAATACACAAATTACTAACTTTGAACTGATGGCAGTAATTAAAGAATTGAAACCAAACAAAGCTCCTGAGCCAGATAGCTTCTCATACGTGTATTATAAAAAATATATAAAAATATTATCTCCATATCTTCTAACCATATTTTATTGTTTTTTTTAGAGGGTAATCAAATCCCAGAATATATGGCGAGTGCAAATAAAGCTACTATCCACAAGGAAGGCAGAGATCCTCTAAACTGCAGAAGCTATCGGCCAATTTCTTTGATAAACACGGACCTAAAAATATTTAGTTAAATCCTGGCCAATAGATGGAACCCGATCTTACCAAAAAACTCATACATATTGACCAGGTAGGATTTATTGGAGAAAGGCAGGCCCGCAGACAATACAAGGAAGATTATAAATATTATCAATCATGTCAGCTCCATCAAATACAAGGGTATTTTACTGAGCCTGGACACAGAAACGGCCTTCGATAGAATCAGCTGACCTTTTAAAAATAAACGCCTTGAGTGGTTCCAGTTCGCAGGTCTATATTTGCAAGGGATTCAAGCTCTTTACGATTGCCCCTCTGCCTTCCTTAAGATTCCAGGCGATAATATGAATAGAATCAAAATATTGAACGGAACAAGACAGGACTGCCTCCCATCTGTGCGCATTAACTATAGAACCCTTAGCAAGTGTTAAGAAATCCTAATATACAAGTATAGCCATGGCTCGTCCAGCTATCTTTCTGCCCTCCTGTCATGCCTTCCAAATTATTAGTCAGTTAGTGTGCCTTCCCATCCGGGGAAGGGAGAGGGGCTCTGCCCCTCATGGGGCTGATTGAACCAAGATCTGTGCATAGCACAAGGCCTCAACATTATCTGCTGGCCAGCAACATGCAAGGGCCGAAACCCATTCTCCACTATATGCAAACGATGTTATACCATCTGCAGTGGCTGCATCAAATAACGAACCCTTTTATATACCTCTGGCTAAGTCGCAGTCTATTGGACAGAAGTATAAGAGAAAAGAACTGTCATGGTAGGGACTGTCTGCAGCTCTGCTGTACCCTGCTATGACTGGAGGCACGGTCACCGAATGAAAAGATACTAAGGATCACCTAAAGTCTGTCCTGTTCCCCACAACATCACAGAAGGTCATCTCTCCTGGACCCTCACAGGTAACCAGCATCACACAAGGAATTCCAATAGGGAATGAAACATATAAATGATCACTTTTTGAGTATGTCATCATTTTAACCATTAGGAAACCCTCTAACATCTCTCCCCAACATACAAGTGGTTCTTGAGGAGTTTGGAGTCCTGTCATGGTATAAAATGAACCTTAATAAATCGGAAGCCAAGAACCTATTGTTCCCAGAACATGAGGTGAAACTAATCCAATTAAACTTTAACTATAAATGGCAGAAAACAGAAATTAAATACCTAGGGATCTTATACAGAAGTATCAAGACATATTTAAACAATATTTCCCTGACCTCCAAAATTAACAAGGATCTAATAGAATGGAGAAAATATCAGATTTCCTGGCAAGGGCGAATCACGGTGGTAAAGATGAATATTTTACCCAGATTACTGTACCATTTCCAGACCTTACCAATAGCAATTCCCTCGAAATACTTCAAAGATAGACAGAATAATATATTCCGCTTTTTATGGAGGAAGAAAAAGCCTAAAACTCCTAGATTGGTCAAGTTCTCCTCAAAAACGAGAGGAGGCCTAGCAGTCCCAGATGAAGAAATACTATCTTGCGTGCCACCTACTGGCATTCAAATATCAAGCGATACTGTTGTGTAGACGTTGAGGCGTCAATGACCGCTCCAATTTAGCTACCAGCATTAGTGTGGTTAGAAAGGGATAGATTTAATAAAATAATACTTCCACAGCATTCTGAAGTGATTAGATTCACCATGAATATATGGTATCAATCTAAAAAGAAATTTGGCCAACTCCTCGAGATTAAGGCCAAGTTTAGATAATCCTGATTTTGCTCCAGGATTTAACGCAAAACAGCTGTATCTGTGGAGAAATAGGTGCTCAAATGTAAGTAAATTATCCTCCGATATGCTATGTACTAAGTCTATAATATTTCTAAGTATAAAGTACGCCCTTCCCAAAGAAGAGTTTTATAGGCACTTACAAATAAGACACTTCATTTTGCGTGCACAGCCCAGCTCAGTCTTTCCAACCCTTACGATCTTTGAAAGCCTTTGTAAAAATAGGAAATACCAAAAGGTCTTATCTCAAGTGTGCATCAAGAACTGATCCAGGAGGGAGATATCAGACCATGATTATATGCATAAATGGGAAAAAAGGATCTACACTAAATACGGAAATCACTAGAGAAGACTGGGAAGACATATGGAAGGCAGCCTCAAACACGTCTACTTGTACAATTTAGGCCTCGGATATAGTAGGGACGCGCACGTCATGGAGCGCATGGCGTTGCGCGTCTGGAAGAGAAGCGATTTGTGGCCTGTAGGATTCCTGTGACGTGCGAGACAGGGAGGCATGGCGGACGGTGTCCTCACGAGGCTGGGTCACCCTCATTGGCTGAACCGCCCACGTGACACGGCCATCGCACAACAAAATAAAAAAAAATGTTGTCACTCGAAAAATCAGCCGCAACGTTGCGCTTCATTGCACGCTCTATGGCCTGCCTCATTGAGGGGCGGCCTTTTGTTCGTGTCGAGTGTGGTCACACGCAGTATGGACCTGGGCTAAGGGGAAAGAAAATATATATAGAAAAAAATAATAATCTTTCGTTGGTATCTGACTCCAAAGAGACTAAGCCTATTCTATCATGGCACCTCAAACATGTGCTGGCAAGGTTGTGGCCAGATTGGTGACCTTGCACACATCTGGTGGCTATGCCCCAAGATTTAGAAGTATTGGAAGCTAATACAAAGAATGATAGCAGCGGCAATAGGCATTAGAATACCATGGGACCCATTAATTATAGTTTTAGGCAAGCCAACAGAAGATATCGATCACAATAATAAAAAAAATGATATTGCATATTCTAACTGCGGCAAGATGCTTGATCTCAGTATACTAGAAGAATCACAACACTCCCCCTAAAAGGATGATCGCAAGGAGAATAATAGAGGATATGAGGATGGAGAGGCTGCGCCATAGAATGAAAACCTTTGATAAGATATGGGAGCCCTGGTTAAATGCTTTAAGTCCTAAGATATGGATATAGATAAGAAATCTAAATAAACCCAGCTAATAAAAGTCAAGTAGCGGTTGAAAAAATGTGTTTCTTTAGTAATTTCTAATCTACAGCAAATGAGAAGAGATATTCAGTGATGTTAGCTGGTACACATAGATATTGTTTATTTTTTTTTTTTTTTTAAAGCCAGTATAGCAAAATTACTCCATGCCATTAGAACATTTGAAGTATAGCCAGAAGACTTAAACGTGGAATTTTCCTCTATATTAAAGAAAAGAATCCTCAAAATGTTATTATATTAAGAGCCATATTGCCATATTAGGTTTATCCTCCTACTGCTATTCCATTAGACTATAAGAATGTGATTAATAATAAACAAGAATGCCTGGATAATAAATGGACATTTTATTCTGGCAGCGCATAGCTTTGTAGATACGAATCAAAGTGGTTCAATCAATTTCTGCTTTTCTGTTAAGACCTTTTTCTAATAATACTCTCCTGTGACTTCTGGTGTTATTCTTATCGTGATTGCTTTGGCTTCTAAATGTAACATGCGGCAGAAAGCTTTAGAACACAGAAGTTTGGCTTAGCCAGATGTTCAGCAGATGGTGGCAGCAGGTCAGCTTCACTGGGTCAGCCGGTGAGGGCACATCTACATAGCAAAGGCACACATCCTTTTGGTATACAGAAATCAGATACAAGACTGTGCTATCTGCCAAACAGACTTGGAGGCAGGGCACCAGTGAACTTCCATTTGTGCCCCGGTCCAATGCAAAAATGCATTGTATTTAACAAATGAAATCCAACATCCAGTTGAATTTCTTATAGACCTCTGAATGGGGAAGTGTTTGTCAAGCAAGAGTTTTCTTTCCCCTTATCCAACAGCATCCTTATCAGAGAGCCAATAAAGATAAGGGAACCTGGGGAGAGGGGACTGGCTGTAGAAACACTTTCTAAACACACAGTGTCATCACACAAAAGGAGCAGCCTGAGGAAATGAAACCCCTTCCAAGTCTCTCTTTAAAGCTGCAGACCAAGCAATACCAAGCAATATCGTATGTGTTTAAAAATAAATCAGTTCTGTACTGTGAGGAAATACTTGTAGCATTTTTTGAAGTGAAACTTCTTTGTGGCGGTGCCAGCCCAAAAAATCTCATAGGGAAAATTGTCACGAAAAAAATGACGGAAGTGAATGACTGCGCATGTGCAGAATTGTATTCTGCGCATGTACAGCAGCATTGCTTAGATTTCGCGCATGCGCACAAACATTCATGGTACTCAGGGCATGCACAGACACATCAGCTACATTCCAGTCATCATGGCCGACGTCCCAGACCTAGGAAAACACACACACACACACACACACACACACACACACACACAGAGTCCCTGCAGACGGAACGTGCGCTCCTGTACCGGGGTTGCACGATTAGGCCCCGAACCTCCGGAGCACAGTACAGGCCTGCGTTGGCAGTTACCCGACCTCTGGTTGGGCTCCAGCTGCCCCGGGGCTGACAGCTCCGTGCATGGGTACTGGGCCCCAGCATCCCCTCCCCCCCCCCTGCAGCAGGCCTCTCTCCGCTGCTGTTGCGGGCGGCCTCCTGTGTAGGCCCCACCCCCGCGACGAATGTTCGGAGGCTTGAAGGCGGGGTACAGAAGGTGTATGTGCGATGTGCAGGGAGGTGCGGGGGGGGGGGTGATGTGAGATGCAGGAGGGGGTGATGTGAGATGCAGGAGGGGGTGATGTGAGATGCAGGAGGGGGTTATGTGAGATGCACGGGGGTGATGTGAGATGCAGGAGGGGAGTGATGTGAGATGCACGGGGGTGATGTGAGATGCACGGGGGTGATGTGAGATGCAGGAGGGGAGTGATGTGAGATGCAGGAGGGGAGTGATGTGAGATGCAGGAGGGGAGTGATGTGAGATGCAGGAGGGGAGTGATGTGAGATGCAGGAGGGGGGTGATGTGAGATGCAGGGGGGAGAGTGGTGTGAAATGCAGGGGGGGGAGAGTGGTGTGAGATGCAGGGGGGAGAGTGATGTGAGATGCAGGGGAGAGGGGATGTGAAATGCAGGGGGGAAGGTGATGTGAAATTCAGGGGGGAGGGTGATGTGAGATGCAGGGGTGAGAAGGGAGTGTGAGATGCAGGAGGGGGTGTGTGGTGTGCAGGGGGGGTATCATGTGTGTGATGTGGAGGGGGGGAGTATTACGTGTGCAGGTGAGGGGGACAGATGGGGGTGTGAGATAGAGGGGGAGTCTCGCAAAGGCCGCCAACACTGGGTGGGGGGGGGGGGAGGGGAGGAGGGGCAATGTAAACTGTTGTCCTGGGCACCAGGAAAGCAGTCTATGGCCCTGTCTGGTATGACCACATACACACAGATGTACACACATACCTCTCCGAGTGCCACACCCCCATGATGTAGTAGCACTGAAAGGGTTAATAAGGAAGTATGGGTTTAGATTTTAAATCCAATCGGTATTCTGTGTAGTGGAAGCAGTTCTAATAGTTGAAATTGGTAGTTTACAAAAAGTGAAATAATAATAATAATAATATGGCCATAATGTGACCAATTTAAATTCTGAACCTCTTTAGCAAGTTAATTAAAGGGCAATCTCGCCTATTCCCAACGTCAACATGTTTAAGGAGTCTCACCTGAGTAATTAATGCAGTTTTACTCAAATCTGACATCTAGAAGTATTTTTTTATTTTTTTTAAGTTAGACTTCAGAGGTTTGTTATGTTCTGGCTACTGCCTTTTTTCCGATGTCTCTGCGTGATCAGCAAATGCTTGTACAGCCAGAGGCCCCCCCTCCCCCCTCACAGGGACAGAAAAATCCTGGGCGTGTAGCGCCTAAAAGTCCTATGCTGGCACCCGAGTTGCAGTGCTGACTGACCAGTCACCCCCGCGTTGTACCATCCCTGCTCCTTTTTTATTTTTTTTTAACCAAGCTATGGCTCTTAAAAAGTCTGAGTGGCTTCTAAGGCCTCGTTCAGGGTGCAGGCTTCGGAGGGAGGGCGTGCTGCCGTGCGACACAAAGTATTCAAATTGAATACTGGTTGTCAGGGTAGCAGCTGCCCTGTCTCCGAAGCCAGGAGTTGATGCTGGCTACAGTTTCAATAAACAAAAAATTCGTTTTTTGAAGCTGCAGCAGCGTCACTGGGACCTCGGCAGCCAATGAAATCATTCTTGAGAATGATTTCAAGACTGCAGCCTCGATCCCTAACCTCACGTCTGTAGCCCCGCCCCCTCCTCAACTCCTGAAAACGTCTGCTGGGGATGAACACACATCGGCCATCAGACTGCCGCCCTCCCTCCCGAACGCCCGCCCTCCCTCCCGAACGCCCGCCCTCCCTCCCTCCCGAACGCCCGCCCTCCAACTCCTGCCTCTGGCACCCTGAACGAGGCCTAAGTTTTTTATATTTTCGTCAACCCCGGACTAGTTGTCTGATAAGGACAGGGTGGAATAAGGGTAAAGAAAACACTTGACTGACAAACACTTCCCTATGTAGAGGTCCCTAAGAAATCCTCCTGGCCGACTGTGGGATTACACCTTTAAGAGGGGATGAAAACATTAGCAAAGCTTTCTGTTAACGTTACCAAATAACCTTGTAAAAAAGACACAGCAACATTTGGTATGAAAGAATACTAAAGTCTATAGTATTAGAGACTGACGCCTTTAATATCGTCAAAGTTTCAGCTTCTCCCCTAAGCAAGGGTTTAATACTGAAGCATGACAGAATCTTTTGTCACAATTCATTCTGACATTGTTAAATCTTTGCTTTTACAGGAATACACTTGTCGGTCATTTGTGCTGTCTTTTTTGTTAATTCTTAACTTTTTAAAGCATCTGATACAAGCTCATAACATCGAGTGGTCAAAATGCAACTCTTAAAAACAAGCACAATCCAAATCACACCAAGAGTAACAACATAAGAAAATACCAGGAAACAGATGCAAAAAGGGGACGGGGAAACAAATTGACCAATTAATTAATTGCATGATTATACTTCTTGTACGTGTTGCCCTCTTTCCCCCTAGGGTAAAGAGTCTACGGGTGCTGACTTTACCTTTTGGCTCATGGTGATCCCAAACCTCCGCCACGGGGAGCCCGGGGTGATACAACAATACAACTTGGTACAGCGCCTCCACCTGGGAGGGATCCCAACGTTGTGGGAGGAGCCCTTCACAGGAACCACAATACTGATATCCACACACAGTATAATAATAATACAGTAATAATAATAATCTTTACTAGAGAACATATAACTACGCAGTGCAATGCGGATAATAACTCTACTGATTACAGCTACCCCTTCGCCTCACAGGGCCTTATCCCACCACCGTGTAACCCACACCGTGTCCACCATACCTGAGGGGCCCTCGGGCACCCAACCACCCTGGTGTCCCCAAGAATAACACCCCACCCTTGTATATGGTCAGTGCTGCCACTATGGTGTGTGTACTTTGTTGGTGCACTTTATATATAGGTTCCTGCCAGATGCTCCAGCACCCGGGTGCGCTGATTAGACAACAGGGAGGATCCGCCGATCCAGGGATGTCTTCCGCGGCGAGTCCGTCTCCGCGTGGGGTGGTATCCCGCTGGAGTGTCCCACACGAAGACAGTCTCCACTCCTTGCAGGGTGATCTGGTCCCAGACCACAAGGGCCGCACAGCTTGCAGCTGTGTCCCTGACTTATCAAATAGCTAATGGGGCAGCTTCATGGACATCGTGGAGTCTGGCTCCGCCTCCCGGTTACGGCGCGCAGCGCGCAACGCACGTGCACCGCTCTCCAGCTGCGCGTCAACAATCCTCATCACGCCCACCTGTCTCCTGCGCCACTCCACCTATCCTTGTCTCCGCTGAGGCCGCACCTCTACTCCTCCCGTCTCTCTCATTGGTCCTCCCATATATGCTCAGCTGTGCGACTTGCACTTTGGCTGAGCATACTTCCAGTTAGCGCTGTTCTCCCACTTCCTGGTTCCTTGTCCTGTCTCCCGCTGCCTTGCTTTCAGATCGATCTCCTGTGTACCGACACGGCTTTGCTCTTGGACTCCGCAATTCTGGTTTACCGACCCCGGCTTACCTCTGACCTTCCGCACCTCTCCAATCCTGACCACGGTTTACGGACTTCTACGCTCCTACTGGCTTCAACCCCTGACCACGGCTATCAGACACAGACCATTCTACCGGCTCCTACCTCTGACCTCGGCAAGTATCAAGACTACGTTAATCTCTCCAATCCTGACCCAGCTGCCTGACCATCCACTCTCCAGACGTGCCCCCTTGGCTGTGGGTGGCGTTTACACCCATTCCCACCTCAGTACCGGGGTCCTGCCTTGTTTGTGGTGAGCACAGTGTTACACCTTCATAGAGTATTTCCCAGACTCTTGACTCCATAACTTGGGTATAAATATGTTTTTCAAAATAAAGTCTGTGTTCAACATACGTAATATGGACAGATAAAGATTATAACTATGGATGCATCTCCATTCACTCTCAGGGTACCAAGGATCCTGTAACTATTTTAATCAAGCATAGTACATCATTCCAGTGCAGAGATGGCCAACTCCAGTTCTCAAGGGCCACCAACAGGTCAGGTTTTCCAGATATCCCTGCTTCAGCACAGGTGGCTCAGTCTTTGACAAGCCGTCTTGCCTAAAAAAAAATAATAATCTTACATGGTTCTAAATAGACGGTATTACACACCTGTAAGATTACACCATTTCTTTCCTAATCTCTCAGACTGCTTGCTATTAAAATTAGATGTACTTTCTCTGTTAAAATATTTGACGTATGAGATGAGCTGCTTGTTGCCAAGGCCGTGATTATACCAGAAATCGCTGGCGACGCCGCTTGGTGCAACGCTGCGCAGCTTCAAAGCAATAAAATCCAATGAAAGCGCACATACCATTGGCAACATAAGCGCCGCGACGAACTGCAAAGCTTCTCTCTCATGAAGAGATGTGAAATTTAGTTTTCACAGGCGACAGACGCGTCACATGATTTTCCACGGCCAATCACAGTGCATCTTAAACAAACCAACTGCTCATGTCTCCTCTGCAGTAGTGCTACAAATCGCTTCTGCATGTGCACATGTCTCCGGCGACGTCGCTACGATGACATCACCGGATCGCTCTGCAGTTTATGGTATAATTGAGGCCATAGTCGTGACTTCCTTGTCAAAGATGGGTCAACACGGAATATCTATCAACTATTTATAGATGCTAACCAACAAATTAAACCAAATGATGAGAGAGTGGGAAAAAGAACGGCGCGAAAATATCAGTAGAAGAATGGAAGAAAATATGGCGCCACCTGTGCTGAAGCTGGGATATCTTGAAAACCTGACATGGCTCTGAGGACTGGAGTTGGCCACTCCTGTTCCAGAGGGTTTGGTCATGAGCCACCACTCTCACTAAATGTGTTTCAGAGAGTATTTTCTAACCACAGCCCCTTTAACAGCAAGCAGTCTGAGACACATTAGGAAATAAATTGTGTAATCTTACAGGAGGGTAATATCTCTATATAGAACAATGTACCATTTATTTATTTTATTAGGCAAGACGACTTGTTAAGCTCCATATTTTCTTCCATTCTTCTATTGATATCTCCGAGCCACTCTTTTCCCACACTCACCTCATTTGGTTTCATTTGTTGGTTGGCATCTATAAATAAATAGTTTATAGATAGTCCGTGTTGACCCATCTTTGACAAGGAAGTCACAACTAAGCCACAAGCAGCTCATCTCATACTTCAAATATTTTAACATAGAAAGCACATCCGACTTGAGGCATGTTAATGGATATACACGGAGGCACAAACAATGCAACAGAGAGCAAACAATTACAGTTACCGACAAGTGATTCAGTGCAGAGAACTTTAATTTGCATAGAATACAAAGCATTGGGTTCGTCATTCCATATGTGTGGGGCCCCGGTATGAAAACAAATAATGGCCAGCATCTTTATTAAGAAGGACATAGGTACTGGATTGATGAGGAGTGTAAATACTAGGTTGAGTTGGAATGATTAAGCTTCTCAAAATGCTGGGAAGTGATTATGTTGGTATCCCACCAACCGTCAGTGTAGAATTAATTTTCATGCTACCAAACGCTTTTGCTAATATCATCACACAGCTTGCTATACAATGCAAGCATTGATTTGTGAGAAACATCCTTACATTTCCATTATCTGCAATAGTCTAAAAATGACAACATCTAGTCATTTTCGAGAAAGAAAGGTAAATGCAAACATCTGTGAAATTCCATTCAATTGACAGATTAGTCATTTGGCAGGACAGTTAAGTCTCTGCCTTAATTGTTCCCGAATATTTAATAATGTAGTTCATATTGTTTTGTAACTTTGTATTTAAAACAATCAGGGGCTTAATCTATATCAACCGAAAATGTCCTGAACTGCCAATTAGAATTGCTTAAAATTGAAAAGAATGTTGCCTTTTGAAAGATAATAAGACTTTACAGAGGCAGATAGGCCCTGCTTTATGTTTTAAAGCAGCAGTCAATACAATCCACACAATGATCAGTAATTAGCTAAGTTGCCGATCGATCATCAAAGATTCGGCTCTGGGGTTCACTAAATGGCTGTCCGTGCAGCACAAGAGGACCAAAGATGCAAAGTTCTGTGGGGAAGATCATGTGACCAGGCAGTCACTAAATACAATTGGTGCACTGCTAGAGAGACCGCAGGGTTCAAAAAGGGGTGTGCCAGAGCCGGTTTCAGAAGAGGAAGGGGATGTGACTTTGTAAATAGTTGCTATGGGGAAAAAAAGCTTGTTACATTATAATACATTAAAAATGTCAGAGGTTTTTTTTAAATGCTACAAGTATTTTCTCATAGTACAGAACTGATGTTTTAAAAAAAAAAAACACATGTGGGATATTGCTTGGACTGCAGCTTTAAATGCTTCAATACTGAACCAGCACCAATAATATTGCAGAAGCACTACACAGAGTGAGCAAATTAATTTCACAAGCTTTGCTATTTTTTGGAAGAATTCGTGCCTAAATGCACGTAATATCTATGTAATCTTTGCCTGTCACCAGCCTTCTGGCAATTCCCAGTTTGCAGTTTTTTTATATATATATTTATTTTTAATGCATTTTCTCACAGAAAAACTTGGGATTCTGCCCTGTCCTACTGGATGTACAACAACAAAAAATGAGTTAATCCAAAATAAATCGCAAAAAAAGTACATTAAAAATAAATAAATAAATAAACAATTGTATTTCCTTCTGAAAACAGATTTTATCAATAAAGTAGCCCTCTTCCACCCCTCACTCTTAAAAGTCCTTATGTTTCACTGAGCCGGACAGCATGTTTTGGAAAATGTTCTGAGAAGGTATAAAAACAAACCCGCAGGAACAATAAAGATTTTAATAATACAAGCATATAGCAGCCTGGAAATCAGCTTTGTGAGTAGAAAACTCCATAAACCAAAAGCATGAACGCCCCATGGGTTTCCTGAACTCGTAGAAAAGTACCTCGATGGGAGGAGGCTTTTAGCTTAAATCAGGTTACAATCTAAAGTGGAAGAAGGAAGGAGCACAGCCATCCGCATCCGAAGTGCAAAAAATGAATTTGGGCAACTCCAAATGAAATAAAATAGTAGTACTTTATTAGATCAGCTTGGCAATGGGGTTGGAGAACGCACCAACGCGTTTCGTCTTGAGAAAGTCCTGCGGGACGAAACGCGTTGGTGTGTTCTCCTACCCCATTGCCAAGCTGATATAATAAAGTACTACTATTTTATTTCATTTGGGAGTTGCCCAAATTCATTTTTTGCACTTCGGATGCGGATGGCTGTGCTCCTTCCTTCTTCTACATACTCTGATCTACACTTCTGAGGACTGCACGCTGAGGAATCCATCTTATCTGGAACACACAGTCAGGTAAAGGGCACCAGCCCTTCTGTCATTACCTTTCTAGTGTTGGATTGTTTATCTATCATACCCCATGGGTTAGTGATGTCTCACTAGGGACTGTCTTATGTGGTAGCGGTGTGGGCACCACTAGGTCCCCACCTCTCCCTGGGGTGATCATCTCTGTTATAATACAGTTGTTCTGAATATTGGATTAATTCTGAATGGACTTATGCTTGTTGTGAGCTTACTTTGCGATGCACCAATTTACCACATAATCCATGTACAATCTAAAGTGGTACTAAGGAGATAAGACAATGTCTAGTTACTTACTGTATATGGAACAGCACCAGCTCATATATGCTTAATTTCTTGGTATATTTATTGCATTTAGCGGCTCCTCCATGTAAGAGGAACGGGCAACTTGCAATGTTCCATATTGAGAGAAAGCCACCACATATTAGAATACTAACCGGCCATTGGCTGAAATCGGCCACATTATATGGTTTTCCATATTCGATCCCACACAATATTAGTTTCACTAAATAGTTTCAGTATTAGTGAAGGATGTGGAAAAAATATGAATGCTTACATGGGGAAATAGATGTTACCATTACTATACAAGATGGCATCAACAAAATAATCATTGCTATTAATTCAAACCCATCTCCCTTCCATGGAGTGAGCGACGTCACTGTGATTAGGGGGGAGGTTTGAATTGTGTGCATTAGCACAGCGGAGCGCAAACTGGGGGGCGGGGGGTTTACACCCCGTGCGCTTCCCGAAGACACTTAAATTAAGTGGCGATGGCTTCTGTAAACCTAACTTACCTTGGCAGGTCATGTGACGTCACGTTGCTATGGCAATGTGACTGTCACGATTGTGCTCGCCAGAAACCGGGACCGGACCGCGGGGCTGAGGCTGGGTTATGAAATCACCGACCTTATACCGCGCAGACTGGTCCGGAGTGCGCAGTTCATAGTCAAACAGGCCGGGTTCAGGACTGGAGATAACAGCATAGTTGTTGGGCAAGCCAGAGTCGGGGTAGGAGATATCCGGGTAGTCATAGTTCAAGCAGGGAGTCGGCAACAGGAAATCAAGCTGGTCCTTTTGCGTCAGCGCAATCGCTGCAGGTCGGGAACGAGGTTTACGCGAGTGGCGTCCACGACCCATGGCTCCGGTCTAGGAGAGGGAAGACTGACCGCAATAGGCACACCACCAGGCAGCACTAGTAACCCCGTGTTACAGCGCAAACGAAGCAGGTCTATAAGAACCAGGAACTCAGGAACTCAGCGTAGCAGCAGCAGGCCTGGAGGAAACTGGACGAGTACAACGAACTGGAACAAAAACAGAGATACGTAACGAAAGAACAAGGCTTGTGGCAGAAACACAGGTAACAACCCATAAGGATCTATGCTCGGCCAGGAAGTGAAGCCAAAGCAGAATATTTAAAGCGACAGTGACCAATCCGGACGAGGGGCATGGTGGAGGTGTGTCGAGGAGCTGCTCGTGAGTGGCTGAGAGACCAGGAAGTAGTGGAGCACAGCTGAGAGTCTGTAACACCAGTGCCAGAATCCAAGATGGCGACGGCAGAGTTCAAGGTATGCACTGGGCGGCGGCATGGGTGGCGACGGGGGGCAGGGGCAGCAGCCGCTGCAGTACTGGTAGTGGGTAAGGAGGGGTCACACCACAAGGGACGTGGCCCCCAATTCCTTACAGTACCCCCCCCTTCAGGATCGACCTCAGGGCGATCATAACCACTCCTAGAGTTGGGGGACCTGGAATTGTTCCGGAATTGTCTAGGATGGAGAGTAAAGTTGTGGTCCAGAGACTCGTGGGCACTCATTGGTCTTGGAGACATGGAGTTATTCCTAAATTGTTTTAGGCGAGCAGGGCATCCGTAAACCAGCAGTTCATTGGCGAGTACAAACTTAGGATAGGAAAGTGGTGGTAGAGAAATTATTGATACGTGGCTCGCCACGCGAAATGGCTTGGAAATCCAAGGCTGTGAAAAACCAGGGGGTTCCAGAGCAGAAACAGCAGAAGGACCCCCGTTGGGAGCCCAGTCCCTAGTAATGGTACCAAAATTCAGGACAAGAGGCACCAATAGTTGAAAGAGCTTATCAGGGCGACCCTCCGGACAGACAAAGTCTTTGCTGACATCATCACGTGGGAATTTGAGAAACCTCTCCTCCAGAGGTTTTCCGGGTAGTGGTCAGCGAGGGTATAGGGTGGGTGGGTGCATTGCCAGGTATGGGTATAGTAGATGACAAGGTGAACAGTAAACCAGGCTTAGGGATCGAAATCTTGAGGTGTGAACTGAGTATTTCCAACACAGAGGACGCAGGCACAACAGAAGGTTCCGTGAGGGATAACCATGGGTTCGCTGAGGCAGAGAAGCAATCATTAGTGGAGCTACCAAATATTGTAGAACGCTCAGAGAGAGACAATATAGTCTGTGATCTCCACTTCCCAGAGTCCAAGCCAGAGACAACAGGGAGAGAAACCCCATAGTTAAAGTCATACTGAGGTACTTCAGGGGCCACCGAATGGTCCGTGAAAAGAAACTGCCTTCCCGCACTGGGGATTTGGAGCGCAGCAAGGGTTACTTCGGATATGGCACCAGAGTGCGGGGAAGGTATACAGGGCCTTGCAGAGATTTGAACAACCGCATGAGGCGGATTACGTGCTGCAACGAACTCCAAGGGCATCGTACTTGTCATAGGAGTGTGAGTAGGCTCTGGAGCTTTAATATCTGGAACTTGACAATCAGGCAGTGCAGGGGCAGCGGAGGGAGGGGAGCTAGTGTCTGGAGCTGGAGGTTCAGAATCAGTAACAGGGACACTGGTAGAAGGAGAACTAGCGTCTGAAGCTGACACCTGGGATTCAGTGACAGGTACTGGGGAAGTTAGAGGGTCAATAAGCGGTAAGTTGGAACCGGGGAAACTCTTAACAGCAGAAACCTTAGTAGGAAAAAGAGTTTTATCAAAAACTGCAAGGGCCCAAACTGGGGTACTTGTCATGACAAAATCAGAAATAGGTATGTTTACTAGTGCAAAAATTCTGATAACGGAACTGCTTGCCAGTGATGTGGGTGTCTGGGTTACACTAATAAGAAAATCAGATACTGTGGAAAGTGACTTAGGACTAATCACGGAAGTTCTAGGTTTGCAGGATATGTGTGAGAAGGTACCCTTTAACACAGGGGTTTTAATCTTAGCCCTAAATAACACAATGGTTGCTGGAGCACATTTAGATGCAGTGCTAAAGGACTGAGGTTTAGCAAGTGAAGGAAGACAAAATAGCTCAGATTTATACACCTGAATTTGTAATGTAGGCAGGGTGGTTTCTGACTGTACTAAGGGGGTGACAGCAGATACGCGGATCTCTGGAGGGGTTGCTTGGAAAGGAGTGTCTGGGAAATCAGAAAAGACTACAGATTCCATGACAAGGGAACTATGTGCTGAAGCAGGGATCTCAGCATTCTGAGTGACAGACTGGGTCAGCGAAATACCTGGGAGTGGGGATTCTGCGAACAGGCTTAGAGAAAAACCCGGTTCCTGAATACCTTTAACTGGAACCAGGATTTTAGCAGAAGTTTCAAGGGACACGGCAACGGAAACTTGAGCTGAAGCAGGGGGATTGTAGTAAACAAAATCCAAGGACTCAGCAAGCTTAGGGGAGTCATTCAGTGCAACCTCTGCTGTCAGACTTGGGGATTCATTCTCTGATGCTAGAAATGATGCATTAGCCTGGGGGCAGCAAGGATTTACAGGGATCAATGCAGATAGTACCTGAGAGTCAAAAAGAGGGAGATTTGCCTCTGAAATTGAGGATACAAGGAGTTCCTCCTCTGGAGCCAAGGATGTGGCCTTAGCTGGCGAACAGGGGATTACAAAAGGAGGCTCATAGGGCTGACCTGCAGGGGTTAATATAGGAATGAGCTCGGGAACAGAGCTTAGGGATTCTAACTTAGAACGTTGAAGCAGAAGGGGTTCTTTCTCTGACATGGGGAGCATGCAGAGCTGCCTATCAGGGGTTAAAGCAGAAAAAACCTCAAGGGCAGGAGTTAGGGATTCTGAGTTAGAAAGTGAGGGTAGATTCTCAGATACTAGGGCCGTAGCTTTGGAAATACAAGTACACTCCACGGGAACCTCACAGACCTGACTGGCAGGGGTTAAGGCAGACATATCTTTGGGATTTAAGCAATGGGAGGTGCAATCAGGGCTAGAAATCATGGCAGCTTCTACCTTAGGGGGCAGTGATAGTGGGGTGGTTTGGACATTTTTTGGAGAGGGAGGTGCCCCCACAGGTTTAACAACAGGACTGACAGAAAAGGGTTTGTGAATAGTCTGTGCGTAGGCAGCAAGTAGAGGTTCACGCTCACTTATGTTCCTGTCAAATTCCAGGAATAATTTAAGGGTGGTGTCTATAGCCTGAACCAGTACCCCAAAATCCCCAGTTTCCAGTCCCGGAGTGGACTTAAGAAGGAGCAGTTGAGAGTACTGGGCTTGAAACATCTTCTTTAACTCTCTACATTCCTGAGATTTAGTCAATATTTCTTTACGAGTCAGTCTTTCTGCAGGGGTTAACCCTTCGTACATACAAGCAAGATTAGGCGGAGGCAGTTTTTCAAACAAATACTGTTCTTCAAACAGGGACTGGTCCGCAGCCTGGAACATAGGTGCAGTTACACATTTACCAACCCCCGCCACGGCGCGGTCCGGTTTTGTGGGGCCGAGCATACTGTCACGATTGTGCTCGCCACAAACCGGGACCGGACCGCGGGGCTGAGGCTGGGTTATGAAATCACCGACCTTATACCGCGCAGACTGGTCCGGAGTGCGCAGTTCATAGTCAAACAGGCCGGGTTCAGGACTGGAGATAACAGCATAGTTGTTGGGCAAGCCAGAGTCGGGGTAGGAGATATCCGGGTAGTCGTAGTTCAAGCAGGGAGTCGGCAACAGGAAATCAAGCTGGTCCTTTTGCGTCAGCGCAATCGCTGCAGGTCGGGAACGAGGTTTACGCGAGTGGCGTCCACGACCCATGGCTCCGGTCTAGGAGAGGGAAGACTGACCGCAATAGGCACACCACCAGGCAGCACTAGTAACCCCGTGTTACAGCGCAAACGAAGCAGGTCTATAAGAACCAGGAACTCAGGAACTCAGCATAGCAGCAGCAGGCCTGGAGGAAACTGGACGAGTACAACGAACTGGAACAAAAACAGAGATACGTAACGAAAGAACAAGGCTTGTGGCAGAAACACAGGTAACAACCCATAAGGATCTATGTTCGGCCAGGAAGTGAAGCCAAAGCAGAATATTTAAAGCGACAGTGACCAATCCGGACGATGGGCATGGTGGAGGTGTGTCGAGGAGCTGCTCGTGAGTGGCTGAGAGACCAGGAAGTAGTGGAGCACAGCTGAGAGTCTGTAACACCAGTGCCAGAATCCAAGATGGCGACGGCAGAGTTCAAGGTATGCACTGGGCGGCGGCATGGGTGGCGACGGGGGGCAGGGGCAGCAGCCGCTGCAGTACTGGTAGTAGGTAAGGAGGGGTCACACCACAAGGGACGTGGCCCCCGATTCCTTACAGTGACGTCATGACGCCAGAGCCGAGGTAAGCAGGGGTGGGGGCACAGAGAGAGGGGAACTGTCGGCAGGTGGATGCAGGGAAAAAAGTTTGCGCCCCCCTGCATCACAATCAATCAGTATTTTGCACTGTTCATGCTACTGAAACAGCCCTCACCAAAGTAGCAAATGACCTGCACATTACTACATCCAAGGCCATTACTCACTTCTCATTTTACTGCAGCCATTGACCACCCACTACTTCACACTCTCTCCAAAGTGATGCAATTAGAAAATGCATAAATAATATAAAGAAATACGATTGAGAAGAAAAAAAAACAAATAAAGATTAATCTCAGTTGCATAAGTATTTAATCCCTTTGCCACTGAAGCCTTAAATGAGCTCATGCGCAAATGAATTGTTTGAAAGGTCACAAAATTAGTGAAATGGTTTCAGCCTGTGTGTAATCAAAGTGGTTTCACTTGTACATCATTTCCCTCAAGTATATAAAGACTTTCAAGCTGTAATTCACCTCGTGATCCAACAAATCAACCATGAAGACCAAGGAAAGTTCGAAACAAAATCAGGGATAACATGGTAAAGGGGCTCAAAGTAGGAGAAGAGTACAAGAAAATTTCAAAGGTGCCGATTATCCCTCTCAGCACAGTGACGTCCGTGAAGAACGGGCAAAAATGTCACCATCCTACTGTGCAAAGCTAGTATAGACTTATCCAAAAAGACTCAGTAATTGCTGCAAAAGGGGCTTCTACCAAGCACTGACTTAAGGGGCTACATACTGCAACCAGTACATTTCATTTTGTATATTTCCTTTGCTGACATTGAACCTCTTCCTAATATAACAACACAGTGTCCAGTTTAACCACTACCGCTTTGAATAAAAAAAAGTTAGCTTGAAAAACTGTGCATACATTATTTGTAATTCAACAATACGTGACATTATTGGTAGGTGGTGAATACTTCTGCATACCACTATATATGCCTCAAACTAAGCAGGTCTACGACGGAGCTGTTTATAATCCCACCTAAATAAAGCGCCCCTATTGTGCCCTTTTCCATCACACAGTAATACAATGAAAAAATGTGTTGTATAGTGCTCTAAGAAGAAAACTGTAATTGCAGAGTATTGCTGGGAGTGAGACAACCCTTATATAAATAAATGTCTAGAAGGATGTAGCCTGGTTTAGAAATGATCCAACTCAGCACAGTAGTAAGGATAAATCATTTGCACCCGCAGGTGACCAGTAGAATAAACATCCTATTTGCTTGAAGACATAAGGGGTCAAACTGGAACAGACTCACTTGAGATATATGCAGTGATCGTCCTGATTGTAGATCCAGTGGCCCAGGGTTGAATGTGCCTCCGTCAATGAGTAGACATCAGAAGGGAAAACGGGAAAAACGGAGCACCATATCCAGCAATAAAAGAAAAACAGCCATCGGGAAGCGTTCCCATATAATAAGCCAATTTAATGGAATCAGGTTAAATACAGCACACACCAACGCGTTTCGGACGGTAGATAGTCCTTTATCTACAGTCCGAAACGCGTTGGTGTGTGCTGTATTTAACCTGACTCCATTAAATTAGCTTATTATATGGGAACGCTTCCCGATGGCTGTTTTTCTTTTATTGCTGGATATGGTGCTCCGTTTTTCCCGTTTTCCCTTCTTCCATCACACAGTAACATTACTCTCCTCACCTGAATGCCATCGCTAAATCTTGCCACTTCTTTCCCCGCAACATTGCTAAAGGACGTCCTTTTCTGTTTCTCTACTATTAAAATGTTAATGCAAGTCATCATCCTCTCATCTGGACTACTTGCAACCTTCACCTTACTGGCTTCCTTGCATCTACTCTTCAATCTACTCAATACGCTGCTGCGAGGATAACCTTAAAACGCCGCCATTTCGTTAGCCACACAGTTCCCTGGCTGCACAGATACCGGCACCCCCTACAGAGGTAAGTACTTCTGGAAGCAGGTGATCCCCGAAGCTAAAATGAACACAGTTCAGCTCAAGAGACCCCCTGCTTCAATCCTGTAATAAAAAATATAACAATAAATGAAACCCGTATTGCTGCTTTAATATGCACTTACTGCAGGACAAGTAACGTAAGCCTCAATATAACCTGACTTTCTAACAGATTCAGCCCAGTTCTGTTAGCAGGTCAATAACCAGGATTAACAATAGTTTGTAGTCCTTTTTAATGTCGTTTTATTGGCAAATTTAAATTCTCTCTCCCTGAGTGCTATAATACGACTTCTGAGACATACCCTGGCCTCAGGCTATATAGCACTTTCATGCAAAAACTACATAAGCAGAACAAAACAATTGTTCCTTGAATAGTAATTGAAACAATTAGTTTGATATACACCTGCTTCAATACATAAAACCGGTATTGAGTGAGAGGATAGGGAGATTGAATGAGAGGAGGAAGAGGGGGTTGGAGTGTGAGTGCAAGGGGGGTGGGGGTTGGAGTGTGGGGGGGGAGGAGGGGGTTGGAGTGTTGGGGGGAGGAGGGGTGGAGTGTGATGAGGAGGAGGCTTGGAGTGTGATTAGGAGGAGGGGGTTGGAGTGTGAGAGAGTTGGTAGAGTGTGAGGAGGATAGGGGGTTGAGGGAGAGGGGATTGCTTGAGAGGGGGTTGAGGGAGGCAGGTAGATGGAGTGTGAGGAGGATGGGTGGAGTGTGATGAGGAGGAGGGGGTTGGAGTGTGAGAGAGAGTTGGTAGAGTGTGAGGAGGATAGGGGGTTGAGGGAGGCAGGTGGATGGAGTGTGATAAGGAAGAGAGGTAGCGTGTGAGGAGGATGGGTGGAGTGTGAGGAGGAGGGGTGGAGTGTGAGGAGGAGGGGTAGAGTGATGAGGAGGAGGGGGTTGGAGTGTGAGAGAGTGGGTAGAGTGTTAGAAGGAGGGGTAAAGTGTGAGAGAGAGTGGGTAGAGTGTGAGGAGCATCGGGGGTTGAGGGAGAGGGGAATTGTGTGGGAGGGGGTTGAGGGAGGCAGGTAGATGGAGTGTGAAGAGGAGGAGGTGAGTTAGAGGGTGGGATTGAGTGAAAGTAAAACTTTATTTATTTGATAGTAATTTTTTTATTTATAGACACGGTTGCATGTATGAAATGTCAGCCCTGGTATTAACCGGGCTTCCAATTTTATTTTAGTTTTTTTTACCGGCCCTCTTAAGGCAAAAGGTTGGAGACGGCCAGCTTACATAGTAGAAATGCCAGTGAAATGATCCCACTAGGGTTTGCAAAGCGGCTCCTCTGACCTTTAATACAATGCATGGATGGCTCCAGATGGTAGTGTCATGGTACAAAACAATACAAACATGACAATCCCATAGCCAAGGTCAGGGCCATTCCCTCTGCAGGGGAGCTGCACATGAGAGCAGACACAGATGTCCATTTGTCATGCACACAGCTCTGGTATTCACATTCCAATAATCTCTTTAAGAAATAAAAGAACAAATATGTAGAAGGAAATTGGAGAAGATGACACACACAGTTCTAGGCAGGGTCTTCCTCCACATTATACTCAAGTGCAGTTATTAACCATCTCAATGCGGAGTACTTAAAGGACGGGAAAGTCCTAACCAATGGCAACTTCAGATGCAACAACCTTGCAAACTGCATGAAATGAACAAGCCACTTTATAGAGGAAAAGCCGTAAAAGCAATGTACAGGACGCCTGCATCTTACAAACCTCTTAACATTTTCACTGCATTCAAGAGCACATCTCAGTTTTCTCTTACTAGAACATTTATGTAAAACAGTATGGGAGCCCCTGCTACTGCCTCAGACAAGTGATGAGTGAACGGTGCTTTGGGTATATGCACAAAGGAGAGTAGGGTAGAGATAGAACCCAAATGCAGGCTCAGGTTCACGCTCTGTGTGATAAGTGATTGGTTTAAAACAAAACTTTATTAACTGTACCAAAGAATAAAATAATGGGTGTTAAAAACAGACGACCTGAAGGTATTCCGACCTTCAATACTGGAACCGTATAGGTTCAGGGTCTAGGCTTTCAGTAAATTCCTTCTAAGGTAAGTATAGTACTGAGTCAGTTACCTTAGAAGGAATTTACTGAGACTTACTGCATGCTGGAATTATTCTGGCTTCGGTTCACCATAGTACACCAGCCATTATAAAGATCCAATACGAGTACATACTTTATTCGGTTGAATTAGAATTGCCATTAGTGATTTGCAGCTAGTAGTACTTACCTAGAGCTACCCTGTAAGATTTGTCTCTCACTTCAGATCCTTATAAGGACTGTTGTTTAGTGTGTTATCTGAATTCCACAGAACACACTGAAAGCCTAGACCCTGAACCTATACGGTTCCAATATTGAAGGTCGGAATACCTTCAGGTCGTCTGTTTTTAACACCCATTATTTTATTCTTTGGTACAGTTAATAAAGTTTTGTTTTAAACCAATCACTTATCACACAGAGCGTGAACCTGAGTGCTGCATTTGGGTTCTATCTCTACCCTACTCTCCTTAGAACATTTATGTGTCAGATTTGCTGCACCAATCAACCTTACACATTAAAAACTTTATTCTGCCTACTTTACTCTCTGCATGTCTTTACAAAATATCTATAAGCCATTTTCATGTTAAAACTGGCATCTCAAATGTCTTCCTATATTGCGTAGCCAAAGCCCCAAACCAAGGACACACTGAATCACAACTCGGCGTAACAGCCAAAGATACTCTAGAAACATTCTCTTTTTCCAGACAAAAGCTGAAAATTCCTTTTGTCGAGGAAGTTGCAAACATGACATGAAAATGCCTGTCTACTGGTTACTAATATCATTATTTTCCAGGAAATGTGTCACCAACTAGACTATTGAGTTAATAAGACCCGGAGACCTAGACTCATTCCAATATAATAAAGTAATTACAAAACACTAGGAAACGTCATGGACTGGTAACCCTTTATTTTTGTAATGTATAATACAGCTATGATATTTTATTAACATGAGGAAATACCAACCATGCCATACCCCTGTAACCAAAGTTTACCCCACCCAAGAATGAGCAAACAGTTGCAAGTGAGGTCATGTAGGAAACCCAATGGGCGATTCCAGCATTAAAGCAATGACGTCCTTCAGCCACAGTTACTGATAAAGAGGTAGTCACTTGAAGATACAGTATCTCACATTTATAGAAAGGACAGGGACAAGAAACAGCTATTGAGCAACCTTTCTGCCCTCCAACTTCAAATCTATAAAACAATTATTACACCTTAATTTGACCAGAGCATTCTCTGAAAAACTGTAAAAAAAA
The DNA here is from genome assembly GCF_040206685.1 of Ascaphus truei. NCBI lineage: Eukaryota > Metazoa > Chordata > Amphibia > Anura > Ascaphidae > Ascaphus > Ascaphus truei. The sequence goes on along the minus strand of NC_134492.1, from coordinate 20,080,465 downwards.
AAATAATATAAGTAAGAGAACCAGGGTATGGGGTTCAATAGCTCATCTCATAGCAATACTCCTCTTATTCATTTGCTGCCTGGCAATGACTTTCCTGTATATATAATATCATTGACATTTACAACAGTTGTACAAAAAAACACAAAACTGACCTCTATTTTTTATATGTCAATTTAATGTCAAAAACCATACAGTAAACAGCATGAAGTGGATATTAATGATTGGATTGGCTATATGTTATTTCTGGTTTTATGTCACTGTGCCACACTGTGATAGACAGAAGTGTATGCTTTTGCCTTTTATCTGTGTTAAAATGTAATCCTGCAGTGCAGGTAAGGCAGTAAGTAGTGCGGTTAAGTGCAGTGGGCAGTGCAGGTAAGTGCAGTGGGCAGTGCAGGTAAGTGTAGTGGGCAGTGCAGGTAAGTGTAGTGGGCAGTGCAGGTAAGTGCAGTGGGCAGTGCAGGTAAGAGCTGCAGGGCGGCCGTGCTATTCTGTGACGTCATCCTGTGCTGCCGCCAAGAGGCATCTTAATTATACCGGGGGGAGACAGAGCAGAGGAGACTTGGAGGCGTGGAGGAGGTGTGGCCATGAGCGGTTCGCCCTGATTGGCTGAACCGCTCACGTGACGCGTCCATCGCCAGAGAAAAACAAATTTCGAAGTCTCTTCCCCAGCCGTCCGCATTGCAGTACGGTGCGCCGCGACTGTCGCCATCGGTATGAGCACTTTAATTGTATGTATGCTACTTGTTTTGGCGCCGCGCGCATTTGTCGGTATAAACGCGGCCTTAGGCAGCGCAGGTACAGTATAAGCAGGGGAAATCGAGTATTGGTCCGTTTGCCTCATTACTGTAACAAAACTATTTCTACCAAGTAACATTAGTATTTTAGGTGAATCAAATATTATTTCAATGAAGTGCTCTCTATCCTCCTTGTGTTTACTAACTGTGGATGTAATTTATAAACTCGCAAAATACCCAGAGCAGTACTTTTATTTTTTTTAAACACAAATGACTATGGAGCTATTATAAAATGAAGACATACATATTACTACGTATCAACTCAGGACTAAAAATAAATACGTATATATCTTATAGTTGGTGTTCTGGGTTGAAATAATTACAATGAATTATCCACACTTATCTACACATTATCCGTCTCTGCTTTAAAGCTGCTGTAATATTGGTGATTTGAGCCAATGTTAACCTAACCAGCAGTGATGAACATTTTGCCATAAAGCTGTTCTGTATCAATTTGACCTCAGTTGTGAGGAAGGTCTGACTTACAGTAATACTTACCTAAGCATTGTTCCTCATTCATGTTTTTCTTCCAATGGAGCTCGCTTATGTCATACAATTGCTACATCAGTGTATTAATAGTCAAGTTCTTACTATAGAACAGGGGTGGGCAACTAAAGTCCTGAAGGGTCACCAACAGGTCAGGTTTTAAGGATAGCCCTGCTTCAGCACAGGTAGCTCAGTCATTGATTGAGCCACGTGCTGAATCAGGGATATCCTTAAAACTTGACCGGTTTGTGGCCCCTGAAGGCTGGAGTTTGCCACTCCTGCTATAGGGGATGGGGTTATGGGTGCGGTGGGTGCGGCTGGCACCTTTGGGTTGCAGTGTAAGGTGCTTAGGACTTTATTGTATATATGGCAATGCAGCTGTTTGGCCCGTTTTCAGACAAAAATCCTTAAAGAGGTCAATGGTCGAAAAATGACCCAAACTGGGACAACGCAATATATAGAATGACCCCCCCTTAAGCCCTATTCCTGCTTTTCCAACTGGCAAAAAGGCCACAGACCCGCAACGGGTTTCCATAAGTGATGTTCGAACCAAAAGGCGAACGCCACCAGCGAGCCGCACATACTGTAACAGGTTTCCTGGGTATGCCATGAGCGAGCCAGTCCTAAGACAGCCGCTGGAACGTTACTCTCCCAAGACATCCCTACGACCCTCCAAGATAGCAGGGAGTGTGGTCCGAAAAGTGCAGCACCCCAAGTACTATAAAGTTCCAGCTGCCATGCATAAAACGGATTAGAAACAGAGTTGAAATTACACATTAGCACAACATTTAACATTTACAATGACTGAGTTATCATGACAACGGCCATAAATGTAATTGCTACTATTTAAGGAGTCTTTAAAAGTGAAGCTCTAGACCGTACAGCGAAAGTTATAAGCGGCCAAACAATGACAAAATGTCCTCGTACAGGAATTATTCTAAACAGTAATCCATGTAGCGCTCACAACTTTTATGGTTATGGCAAATCTTCTGTTTGTTATGCTAGTTGATGTCAAATTAAGATAGTGACTGTCAATTTAATTTATAATTTGTACAGCATTTGGGGCTGGATTGTTGAATGAAATCATTATACAGCTCAACCCCGTTATAGCGCAATCCGCTATAACACGGATCCGCAATGACACGGTCTGAGCGTGGCTCCTGTTTTAAATATATATATATTTTTTTTTTGCGAACTTTAATAACATCACAGGTACCTTCTGTAAGATGGTTGGTAGCAGACTCACCAACGGCTTCCACCATGTTCTCCTGCACTGCTGGGAGAGCATGCTTGAGATTCTCCCCCCCCAAATAGACACAAACACACATAGCAGATATTTCATCCCCTGTGCAGACTGAATAATGGCTGTGCACACAGCGAAGGAGGATAATCTCTGGCAATAATGTAAATTTGCAGAGAAAGAAATCGCGTTTTAAAGCTATTGATACAATTCCCATCATCTGTTCCCCCCGCACTCCCGATCATCTGCTCCCCCCGCACTCCCGATCATCTGTTCCCCCCGCACTCCCGATCATCTGTTCCCCCCGCACTCCCGATCATCTGTTCCCCCCGCACTCCCGATCATCTGTTCCCCCCGCACTCCCGATCATCTGTTCCCCCCGCACTCCCGATCATCTGTTCCCCCCGCACTCCCGATCATCTGTTCCCCCCGCACTCACGATCATCTGTTCCCCCCGCACTCCCGATCATCTGTTCCCCCCGCACTCCCGATCATCTGTTCCCCCCACACTCCCGATCATCTGTTCCCCCCGCAATCCCGATCAGTGGTTGAGCGAGAAGCTTGTACACACACACACACACACACTGTCTCTTTAAGGGACATCTCTCACTATCTCGCTGATCTGTCAGCCAGAAGCTGACAGAAGCAGGGAGAGAGAGCTGACAGCTGCTGCTACAGATGCTGGGTAAGTGCTGCGTGTGGCTGCCGCTGCAACGCCGGGCTCAGGGAGAGCTGGGAGAGTTATCCCAGCTCTCCCCCTCTGGCGGACGCGGAGTCCCTGATCGCAGCGGCCATTTTTTTTATCACGATCCCGGTTATAACACGGTTGGATCCGGTGGACCCCAAGGACCACGTTATAACGGGGTTCAGCTGTAATAAGTAAAGTCTCATCTGACATTTTCTGCTAGTAATAACTCAATCTGTGATTGCGCACACAGTTTCATGGTCTTTAGTATACAACAAGGCATTACTATGTTACTGATTACATTCCAATATGCCGCCTTCTACAGATTTTGTATTTGATGTACTTTATACAAAATTAAAAAAAAAAACACCTGGTCAAACAGATTTGAACCCAGTGGAAAAAGATGGACAATAACACTATAGAAGCTTTATTCTTCACAAAGGAAAAAAACTCTACGAAGTGGTAATGCAAGTTCTCGCTAGGGATGCATCTTTAGCACAAACAGAACAGATTGTGCACAGCTGCACAGGGAAGGCCAGGTCTGATTTCCCAGAAGGCAAAACAAGCCCCCTTTTTATTGGTAAAAGCATTTCTTTCATCTGCAATAAAACATTCTATTGCATCTACTCATTGTCCACCCCGTAAGGAGTGGAGGGACCCAACGGGACGTAGACTGTTTTTTTCAACCCCTTACCAGACAGAGATCCCTAGCTATCAAAAGGGATTTGTTTAATCCCTGTCAAAATCCAGATGGATTCATTCCTCATTATTCATACACTGAATACCCCATCCCAATCATGTATGAATTAAGGCTAGGTTACCACCAGTTTTATTATAAAACGAGGCGCCAACTAAAGTGATCACAATTATCACAAAGCATTCAATGATCAAAATCATTTTCCAAATTTTGCTAAAATTAATCAAGCCTTAGAATAGTTTTTTTTTAATAAAGCACAAATGTTTACATTGTATTTCTAGCTAAAAGGATATACTGTACAAACTACCACATATGGACCCTTCAGTATGGTTTTATTTCTATTCTACATTACAATACAAGTCAATGCAATACATTCACAACTGCAACAAATACCATGATGTACAATTAGCAATCCAGGATGAGTCAGAAAGCGTTCGTTTTCACGCATTCCTCGGATTCTTAATGGGATTTCCTCTTACACTTCACCTGATCTGTTTTACCATTATAATTTGATGCAGTAGTCATCCAAACCTGAAGGCGTGTTAAGACCAACCCATGGGGCCTCCACCTTAGCTATGATGCATCACGATGGCATGTTGAGGCACCCTGAGAAAGTTCTTCTTTTTTTTTAATATATATATATATATATATATATATATATATATATATATATATATATATATATATATATATATATATATATTACAGATTCTCAAAGTAAAAATAATCTTAATCACTCTTCCAATGTGCAGTGAATGTAAATGCACATTAAAAAAAAAACTGTGTGCGAGCACGCGCGTTGTATGTGAAACTTCTCAGCGCATGAGCGAATGGAGCTGGCCGCTTCTGCACATGCGTGAGCGGCACTGGCCACTTCTGTGCATGCGCGAGCGGCGCTGACCAGTTCTGCACATACGCAAGTGGTGCTGGCCGCTTCTGCGCATGCGTGAGTGACGCTGGCTGCTTCTGCGCATGCAGCGCTGACCGCTTCTGCACATGCGCGGGTGGCGCTGGCCATTTCAGCGCATGCGCGAGCATCAGGTAAGGCAGGCGTGCGCAAAGTGGGGGCTGAGCCCCCTAGGGGGCCGGGAGAATTTCCAGGGGGGGGGGCGGCAGCTAGAGAGGTCCCACGCTCTCCCCCAAGGCACTTAAATTAAGTGCCGGGGGGGGGACCGCACGAGGCATCTGCAGCTTCTCCTACCTGATCTTCGGCGACACGCCGCCATGGTAATCGGTATCAAATGATGCCGTGGGGTCACGTGACGTCAGGAGGGGCGCAGGGTCAAAAGCTTGCGCACCCCTGAGGTAAGGGGCTAGTGCGCATGCACTCGTGAACGCGCCTGATCGCTGTTTCGTCTCCATGAAGAACTTTTAGTGCTGTGAGAATTCTGAACCAGCGGGTGCGCACGCGATCGAGCACGTGCCTGATCGTGAAACTTTTCCGTCTCCAAGGAGTTTGAAAAGTCCTATGAAAATTAGGTAGGAACCAGCAAAGAAGTTTCACTTCAAAAATTGTCACATAAGTCCCTTAATGAAGTGCATAGATCTTAAGACTTATTAAATGGAAGGAGGGGTTCATTTACACTAAAAGGAAGGACTGTATGGCAGATGACTATAGACTTTCAGTGGCTATAATGAACAGCTATACTGTACATCACAGGTATTCTCTCTACCAATCTTACAATTAGGATTACCTCACCAACAAACATATTACATATTTACATGTGTGATTCACGGCGGAAAAGATTCCTATTACAAGATCAGCTGTGGCTCTGGAGTCTTTATAACAGACTGTCAAATTTGACCACGTGTCTTTAACAGTATGAATGGAGAAAGATTGGCAAGACCTTGCACTCCTAGCACTCGCTGTCCCGGGATGGATAATGGGGGTGCACCAAATGCTGTCGGGGGTCTAATCCTGCAGCAGAACATGTGTTGGAAAAGATTCAAAAGTAGAAAGGCAACAGGCACTCGGAAAAAAAGTGTCTTTATTGAAGTTATATATTCCTTCTATGCGTTTCAGTCCCAACTGGGACCAAAACGCAGAGGAGAAATATGTAACTTCAATAAGGACACTTTTTCTTCAATTTACGAGGGCCCGCTGCCTTTCTACTTTTGAATATTAACAGTATACACACACACACATTGACTGAGTGCAAGCAAAAATATTGTTCAGACATTTTAACCCTTTGCAAGGAGGAGACGCTGCGGTATGACTGCCACAGCCCCACCGTCACTTTGTGGTGACAACACCGCTCCTCAGGAGAGATGACATGTTTGCGGCGTCACTGATGGCGGAACAGAAGAGGAGGCGTCCCTTTTCTTCCGTTACACAGCCAGCCCGACTGCGTTCAGCGCTCCAGCGGAGAGCACAACACGATCTCCCCTAGAAACGAGCACATACAATACAATGCAGCGACTAGGTCATGTGACTCCTAGGGTGTCAGACCTCATGACGTAGTAGCTATGTCAAGAAGCACCAAAAGGGTTCATGTATGTCTAAAAAGGCAAGCAACGAAACAGACTGTTACAGTTTTTTGTCCCTACCACTGTTTTGGACCTAAGCAGGTATCAAAACAAGCAAGCAACAATCCCTGTTCAATCCCTCCTCATTTGTTGGTGAGTAATATTGCAGGTTAGCGCAGAAGTAACACAGTGCTCCCTTGTGTTAAAAGCAAGAATAATAACCTAGTCAACAAAGCAAAATGAGGCTCCCAATCACTCTACACAGTTCTTCTGTAAGGCACGTGAGCTGAAATATAGATTAGTTGAATTGGAATTGAAACGCTGGTATGAACGTTTTCTCATTGCCGCTGTGCTGTTTGATCTATGTAAATACAATTCACAAGTTTCCATTGGTCAATCATGCTCTCTCTCCTACAATCTTTTTGCCACCAGGTCATGTTAAATGTCGATGGAAAAAACTCTTGGCGAGTACCGTTTAGGAAAGTTGTCGGATTTTTGAATTTCCAAAATGTTGACCCTGGAAGTTTGCCAAAGCTTTTTTTTTTTCGTTTCCACTCCACTGCCCCCCTCCAGACGTCTTCAATTGTAAGCTTTGAAGTAATTTCTAAAATATGTACCTAATCACTATTAAATTCTACAAACTACAGGCAGTTCATCTGAAATTCAGATCATTTGCAGTTCACTTGCGTTAACTATCTTAGGCATGGGCAGGCAGTGCTCGTAATACAGCATTTCCGGCATTTTGCAAAGCACTCCAGCTGTATTGACCCCTCTACCTGTATTTGGGGGCACAAGTGTTGGGATTTTGTGGGAAAGAAGGAACTTGCAGATGGAGACAGAAGTATATTGCAGAACTCTAGCAAGCAGCTTGTCCCTTCAGGGGTGAAAAAGTAAAGAGGAGTTCATGTATATTACACAAAACTAATCATGTGGATCCGATACTGTTCTATGGGCAAAAGAAAGGTTACAAGTTTTAGCATCCTGTCCGTGAATCAGCAGTCCGTGCTCCCCAATTTTTGAAGGTGGAGCAGGGGGTGGAAGAGTCATTGTTATTTTTACACTACCTGAAGTGGAGGTCCAATGGAGGTGGTCCACAGTTTCCCAACCTCTGGGCACTCCCCAACACCCAGAGATATCAATGGTTTTGTCCACTAGGCAAGCATATTTGCCCTGTGGACACGATACGGCTGCCGGTTCAGCCTGGCTCTGAGGGCCAATAGAAAGCTAGATCAGGAGATGGCATCCCTAGGTTCTATTGGTTGCCCTGCTGCCATACTTGTTGTTTTTTGTAGTGTCCCACATTGGCACAAAAAGGGAACACTGTCACCTATTCTGTACAAATTAAGAGCATTCATATTAGTTTTCAGGCTCACTCATAAGTGACCTGCTGTGAGGTCAAAGGGCTCTTCTCTTGGGTGGTCTGAATGATTTGGACAAATACAGCTCTATTTGCACAAGCACCTGTTCATAAAGAAGATTCTTAAACCCAAATGCATCCTTCTTTTCCCCCTCTGTCTCCAGACACTTTACCACATTCTGCACTCTACTTGAATAGGCCCCACACTTAAACACTTACATTGTTAAAATGTTCTACATGAATTAAAAATCCCATGTTGAGTATGTGCAGCTCCCAATCTTTTCCAGATGTTAGTTAGAGAAAACTCTGGGGTCTTTGCAGCCTCTCTACACAGGACAAAGCACGCACAGGAGGCCTCATTGTAAGAGCGCTCCAATATATTATTCAATGGTAAAGCTGTAAATCCATGTGCATATTACACTCCAATTAAGCTGTCAAGTTAAAAGGACTGACCAGCACTAGAAGACATTAGTCGACATTCAGTAGCAACATACACAATCAAGTTATGAGTAAAGAGAAGGTGATAACAATACATTAAATGCAGGACTCATTATACTGGAGCTTCCCAAGTCAGCTTCAGTCTCTCCATGAAGCGTAAACTTAATATTCTACTAAAGATTTGGGTAAGGCTTTGGGATGGAGACTGAAAACATCATATTCATTTCCCCATATCCTCATTTAGTAAAACAACTAAGTACTGGCTCAAAAATATTTATTTCCTTTATTTATTTATTCACCTTTAGAGGTGAAATGCGCCCAGCACCCGAGTATAGTTTTCTGCTTTGTTTTATAAAGTCTTCAGGATCTATTGGGGATTTGCAAAATTGCCATTGTAGTCTTTGATTTGTGGATTGTGTTTGTGTATCAGATAGCCAAAAATGACTACATTATAGAACTACCTTCCGATTTTGCCAAATAGGATAAATGTACCTTCCCTTTCACCCCCTTTAGTTTCAGTAGACACATGGCTTTGCTGATGTCCATAGTATACATGTATGTGTTTAGAGCCGACACGTCTGCAGGTGTGTGCATGAGTAGGTGTAGCTTGTACCAACACAGACCTTTAATGATTGAAGTTTGAAGCCATTCCCTCTCTGTGAATTCAAACAAATCCTATATAATAAAAATGAAAGCACTGTATGCCTGTCTGCATCTTCCTGTGTCCCTAGGGGAAATCTCATTGGTCCCTTGGCCTGCCCGCCCCCGCACCTCTGATTGGCCTGAGGCGGAGTGACGACACACACACACAACACACACACACAACACACACACACACAGTGTCACACACACACACACACCTCTCTCTCTCTGTCCTCTCCCACCCCCCATCACACTCACCTCCCCCCCTCAGCTCCCCCCCGGTGCTCCGCTCAGCTCCCCCCCGGTGCTCCGCTCAGCTCCCCCCCCCGGTGCTCCGCTCACGTCCCCCCCCCGATGCTCCACTCACCTCCCCCCCGATGCTCCACTCACCTCCCCCCCCAATGCTCCATTCACCTACCCCCCGATGCTCACTCACCCCCCCCCCGATGCGCCACTCACCTCCCCCCCCGATGCTCCACTCACCTCCCCCCCCCGATGCTCCACTCACCTCCCCCCCCGATGCTCCACTCACCTCCCCCCCGATGCTCCACTCACCTCCCCCCCCGATGCTCCACTCACCTCCCCCCCCGATGCTCCACTCACCCCCCCCCGATGCTCCACTCACCTCCCCCCCCCCGATGCTCCACTCACCTCCCGCACTGTAGGGTGGGGACCGGAGCTAGGGGGGGGGTTAGGAGTGTAGAGAGAGGGGGGAGCCGAGAAACATACAGGGGGAGTGGAGAGGAGGGACCCTGAAATTTTAAGCAACCCACCCCCCCTCCTGTCCACTGCCCCCCCTCCTGTCGACTGTCCCCCCCTCCTGTCCACTGTCTCCCCCCCTCCTGTCCACTGTCCCCCCCTCCTGTCCACTGTCACCCCCCCTCCTGTCCACTGTCCCCTCCCCTTCCTGTCCACTGTCACCCCCTCTCCTGTCCACTGTCACCCCCCCCTCCTGTCCACTGTCACCCCCCCTCCTGTCCACTGTCCCATCCCCCTCCTGTCCACTGTCCCGTCCCCCTCCTGTCCACTCCCGTCCCCTCCTGTCCACTGTCGTTCCGTCCCCTCCTGTCCACTGTCGTTCCGTCCACTCCTGTCCACTGTCCCGTCCCCCTCCTGTCCACTGTCGTCCCGTCCCCTCCTGTCCACTGTCGTCCCGTCCCCTCCTGTCCAGTGTCATCCCCTCCCCTCCTGTCCATTGTCGACCCCTCCCCCTCCTGTCCATTGTCGACCCTTCCCCCTCCTGTCCATTGTCGACCCCTCCCCCTCCTGTCCACTGTCGTCCCGTCCCCTCCTGTCCACTGTCCCGTCCCCCACTGTCCACTGTCCCGTCCCCCTCCTGTCCACTGTCCCATCCCCCTCCTGTCCACTGTCCCGTCCCCCTCCTGTCCACTGTCGTCCCGTCCCCCTCCTGTCCACTGTCGTCCCGTCCCCCTCCTGTCCACTGTCGTCCCGTCCCCCTCCTGTCCACTGTCGTCCCGTCCCCCTCCTGTCCACTGTCGTCCCGTCCCCCTCCTGTCCACTGTCGTCCCGTCCCCCTCCTGTCCACTGTCGTCCCGTCCCCCTCCTGTCCACTGTCGTCCCGTCCCCCTCCTGTCCACTGTCGTCCCGTCCCCCTCCTGTCCACTGTCGTCCCGTCCCCCTCCTGTCCACTGTCGTCCCGTCCCCCTCCTGTCCACTGTCGTCCCGTCCCCCTCCTGTCCACTGTCGTCCCGTCCCCCTCCTGTCCACTGTCGTCCCGTCCCCCTCCTGTCCACTGTCCCGTCCCCCTCCTGTCCACTGTCCCGTCCCCCTCCTGTCCACTGTCGTCCCGTCCCCCTCCTGTCCACTGTCCCCCTCCTGTCCACTGTCCCGTCCCCCTCCTGTCCACTGTCCCGTCCCCCTCCTGTCCACTGTCCCGTCCCCCTCCTGTCCACTGTCCCGTCCCCCTCCTGTCCACTGTCCCGTCCCCCTCCTGTCCACTGTCCCGTCCCCCTCCTGTCCACTGTCCCGTCCCCCACCTGTCCACTGTCCCGTCCCCCTCCTGTCCACTGTCCCCCTCCTCTCCACTGTCCCGTCCCCCTCCTCTCCACTGTCCCGTCCCCCTCCTCTCCACTGTCCCGTCCCCCTCCTCTCCACTGTCCCGTCCCCCTCCTCTCCACTGTCCCGTCCCCCTCCTCTCCACTGTCCCGTCCTCCTCCTCTCCACTGTCCCGTCCACTGTCCCGTCCCCTCCTGTCCTGTCCACTGTCCCCGTCCCCTCCTGTCCCGTCCCCATCCCCTCCTGTCCATTGTCCCCTGTCCCCTCCTGTCCACTGTCCCCGTCCCCTCCTGTCCACTGTCCCCGTCCCCTCCTGTCCACTGCCCCCGTCCCCTCCTGTCCACTGTCCCCGTCCCCTCCTGTCCACTGTCCCCGTCCCCTCCTGTCCACTGTCCCCGTCCCCTCCTGTCCACTGTCCCCTCCTGTCCACTGTCCCGTCCCCTCCTGTCTACTGTCCCGTCCCCTCCTGCCCACTGTCTCCCCCCCCTCCTGTCCACTGTCTCCCCCCCCCCTCCTGTCCACTGTCTCCCCCCCCCTCCTGTCCACTGTCTCCCCCCCCTCCTGTCCACTGTCTCCCCCCCCCTCCTGTCCACTGCCCCCCCACCCTCCTGTCCACTGTCCCCCCCCTCCCCTCCTCCTGTCCACTGTCCCCCACCCTTTTCCCCCCCTCCCCCCCCCTTTCCTAGCGGGAAATTTAACTCACGGGCAACGCCGGGTCTCTCAGCTAGTGTGGACTAAAAACGGTCTCTGCACGACCCAAGGTAGAAACATTTCCATGTGTCTCGGGTAACTTAGCTGGAAGCTTTTGGGGACCGTGACTCAGTGCGATACATTGTATCTGCATACACATACGTGTAGCGCAAAACGTATGGCAACCTACCAATAGTTCTCTCTATTTTACAATGTAGAACGCCTTTCACTAAATCATTTAGTTACCTGCATCTGGCTAGAGTGGTGATTCCCAACCAGGATTTTAGGGGAGGCGTGTGTAGTTTGAAAAAACATATTCAATATTATAATATCATTTTTTATTTGGAAAACGAGGGGGGGGGGAACAAATATACCTACTGCTCTCTTACTATAGAAAGTACGCAGTTTGTTGCATCATCCTATGACGCGCAGTAGTGCACTTACTGTATTATCTTTCGTTTATCGTGCTTTATCTCCGACTTACGCTGTAGAGTTCCCCGTGTGTGGATGCTTTTTCTGCACTTGTGGGTATAAAAACAAAGCAGGAGATTTCTATGTTTATCAAAAGGGGGCGCTGGTTAAAAAAAATGGAGAAACACTGGGCTAGAGAATTAAAAATAAAATAAAGACTTTAAACTTGTCACATTCAACATCAATTAATCTGTGTTGGAAAAGAAATACCCCACAAACCCCAAATAACTGGAAGACCCCTAGTGAAGGAGACACGAGGGAAAGGAAATGGCTTTAAAATTGTATACTGCACTTACTGCAGCTTTTGTGTGACCATAACTCTCTCAATGTCAGGAAGAAAAGCCAGGTAGGGGGGTGCATATTCAAAGGGGTTGAATTATAGGAGGTCAATAGGTCATCCACCAGCTCCTCAAACAAAATTGGACGGCAGTGGACATTTTAAAGCTTCCTAAACCAAACTTCTGTACATAAATATCATTTCTTGAACTAACTGTTTTCTGCAATGTGATTTACACCGTTCTTACATTGCATGGGTTAAACAGCAGAGTTTTCCCAAACTGTCCATCCGTCATGATTTTGGCAGACTGACATTGATGTTAATAAATGCCATCAAAAACTAATTTAAAAAAACGTTTTTAATAAAAATACATTTGTGAAAAATCATATTGTCTCCATCTGCCAAATTGAGGATGGGATCATCGCCATGCTGGAACCAGTCAGAATGCTAAAGGTTCCCTGTGTTTCCTGCCCCAATTACATATTTCATTGCCATGTGAGAACAGCACATATGACTATCCCAGGCCCCATGTTGACTGTTGATATAAACAGGCTTTCTATGTGCCCAGGGAGACATAAGAGTGGGCTGGACTATTCTCATCAGTGCTTTGCTCTGAGAACGTTGAAAGTCTGTTTGATGCTTTGATTCAACAGTACACGAAAAACGAAAAAACAGTGTGTGTGTGTGTGTGTGTGTGTGTGTGTGTGTGTGTGTGTGTATCTGTACTGTCTTAGCCGAGCTTAATAATCAACATTATTATGTATAACTTCATAATATATATATATATATATATATATATATATATATATATATATATATATATATATATATATATATATATATATATATATATATATATATATATATACTGTATGTATATATATATATATATATACAGCTCAACCCCGTTATAACGCAATCCGTTACAACGCAAATCCGCTTATAACGCGATGCAAGCGTGACTCCGAATTTTGATATGTATGAATACTTTACAACACGATTATTGGTATCTTAAATACTTTATTGTACAATGCATACAATTGTACATTATTTCTAAGGCGATCCGCTTATAACGCGATGTGATTCTTTGGACCCCAAGCACAGCGTTATAAGGGGGTTGAGCTGTGTATGTATGTATGTATGTATGTACAGTATGTATGTATGTATGTATGTATGTATATATATATATATATATATATATATATATATATATATATATATATATATATATAGAAAGAAAAAGATCCCAAAATAGCACTCTAGCGTACAAAAATATCAAATTTATTTAACACATTAAACATATACAAAAGATCCACAGTATCCCCAAAGCTGTCTAATCTGAAACACTGATAACAAAACTAAGCTAAGCACTGGATCTTTTGTATATGTTTTATGTGTTTAATAAATTTGATATTTTTGTACGCTAGAGTGCTATTTTGGGATCTTTATCTTTCTGTTTTTATATATTCCACATGCCTTAGCACCGCCAGTAGTGTTGATATTGCACACTTTACCTTACTGGTTTTAGCACCTCTTATTTATGGTCTGTTACAGGCATTTTTTCGTGTTTCATATATATACATATACATATTATTTAAGTTATGGCGGGTGGAAAAGGCGACAAAAAACCTCCACCGTTAGCATATAGCCAATAAAGAATATCACTTGTGAGCACATTCACATGTCTTAGATAGGTCTGCAACCCTGCCTTCCAACATTATCAGACATACAACAAAATAGGAAGCGCTCTAACTAAATAAAGTCCAAACTTTACACACATACACACACACACATTTTTTTTTTAATCCAGAGTTTATAATGAGTAGCAGATGTTAATTGCAATCAAATCCAACACAACCATGAGAATTAAAACGTCTTACAATCACAAGAACAAAAAAATCCTATTGGGATTCCTTTTCTTTGATAAAGGAGAGGCTGTTCTTTTGCTCAAATTTTGTCCCCGTTTTGCAGCTGAAAGACTGGTAAATAGGCCTATCAGTCTCCAGGCTCATGTGAAATGTTCTGTATGTCCATCGTCACCTCTTCTAGTTCCAATCAAACAAGAAACAGTCTGGGATTTCTCAGATCTATTTATTCTTACTATAGGAAAATGTTTTGTCACATTTCCTCTTCATTTTGTAAACTTGTCACGAAACCAGAACAGAAGTGAATACTTTGTGCAAATGCCAATGGGAACGCTCAGTAGGGGAAAAAAAACAGCTTCATTCAAAGTGCCAGGACATTGGGAAAAGAAATGCTGTCAGTGTCTTAAGACACGAAAATGAGATTGCAAGCAATTTTAGGTAATAAAATGATTAACGCATACTATGTGCAGCACTGCTTATGTGATCTGCGCTATACAAGAACACATTATTAGTATGATTACATTAACTCGGGGGGGCTCAACTCCAGCCCTCAAGCCCCCCCCCAAAAGGTCATGTTTTCAGGATAACCCAGCTTCAGCACAGGTGGCTCAATCAGAGGCTCAGTCTTTGACTGAGCCACCTGTGCTGAAGCAAGGATATCCTGAAAACCTGAAAACCTGACATGTTGGTGGCCCTTGAGGACTGGAGTTGGCCATCCCTGCTCTACAGCTAAGAAATAAGATATACACCCCAGTCCAGTCCTCAAGACACCCCCCCCCCCCCCCCCAACTGGTCTGGGTTTCAGGGAATCCCTGCTTCAGTATAGGTGGCTCAATCAGTGGCTCAGTCGAAGCCTGAAGGTGGGATATCCTGTTGGGGGGTGCTTGAGGAGTTGGAGCTTGGAGTTGAGCCCCCCTGCATTAACTGTATGGATATTGTGCATTATATAAGGCTGCGCTTATAGTGCCGGCGACAGTCACGGCAAAACAAATGTATTGCCGCCGTCGCGTGCGCTTATAGTAAGCGCGACGCGATGGAGCGACGGGAGCAACGCTGGCGGCTCGAATTCTTGAAGTGGTCAAATTTGATTTTTCAGAGGCTGTCGCCACATGTGACAGCCTCTGAACCAATCAAAGACGTAGCAGCTTCATCCAAAAATCCTGCTCCCTTTGCAAACGAGCGCAGGGCGCGATCTGGACTGGTGGTGGGCAGAAGGAGGGGGGAGAACCTCTTCCGTAATCAATGGCGGGATCAATCACGTGACTGATTCTCAAAGCGGTCACGTAGTCGGAGTGCCGGACGGGGCTGTGGCACGCTGACGCTGGACTCTCCGGCACTGAAAAAGGTTTAAACGGCTGCTATTTCAGAATACGGACATCTACAACCAATAGAGGCAATAGTGCCATCTAGTGGTCGGCTTTATTTAATGCATAGATCCTGAGCAGTTCTGCAGAGGTCAAAGGAGAAAATAAATTTCTTTATTACTAGAGAAAGAGCAGAATCCACAACACAAACTGTTTTCCGGCTGAAGTTAATATAGTTTAAATAGAGATCTATGAATAACTGTGGCAGAAGAACATTATCATTATCATTAGATAACCTTCCACATAGACTCTGCTCCTGCTTATTTCAATTTTTCACACTGAAACTCACTGGTAAGTTAAGCTAATGTAAATATATATGGTACAGATGGTATTAATGCTTGCACAAGGTTGAACTAGAATACGCTTAAGCCATTAATGATACAATTACATAGCGGTGAGCTTGTGGCTCGTCTACTTGTAAATGTTTTCTGATCTGACCTCTTTGGTGTAAATTGGGGCTTTTCAACTATTTCTCCAGTTATTATATAACTCACCTCGGACTTAAAAGCCATTTGGGATACAAAGCTGCAGTGTACAGGCATACCCCGCTTTAACATACGCAATGGGACCGGAGCATGTATGTAAAGTGAAAATGTACTTAAAGTGAAGCACTATTTTTTTTCCACTTTACGATGCATGTACTGTTCTGCAGACATCATATATATGCATAACTAATGTCAATAATGCATTTGTAACCAAAATAAATACAGTAGGCTTTATAGAAAGAAAATCTTTAATGTCAGCTAATTTTTTCTTACTAGTGCCCCCACAAAATACATACCAAAAAAACCCATCCCTCTAAATACATGTAACCCCACCCCGCCAATACATATTAAAAATGCCCCCGCCAATACATATTAAAAATGCCCCCGCCAATACATTTTTAAAAGACCCACACCGCCTCAATATATTTTTAAAAGACCCCCCCCCCTATAAATATTTTTAAAAAATCAGGCCGCACGGGTAAAATCATATCTCCTCCAGCACCCCTCATATCACCCTCCCCTGCATCTCCCTCATATCACCCCCCCTGCATCTCCCTCATATCACCCCCCCTGCATCTCCCTCATATCACCTCCCCCTGCATCTCCCTCATATCACCTCCCCTGCATCTCCCTCATATCACCTCCCCCTGCATCTCCCTCATATCACCTCCCCCTGCATCTCCCTCATATCACCTCCCCCTGCATCTCCCTCATATCACCTCCCCCTGCATCTCCCTCATATCACCTCCCCCTGCATCTCCCTCATATCACCTCCCCCTGCATCTCCCTCATATCACCCCCCCTGCATCTCCCTCATATCAACCCCCCCCTGCATCTCCCTCATATTACCACCCTCATATCATCCCCCCCTGCATCTCCCTCATATCACCCCCCCTGCATCTCCCTCATATCACCCCCCCTGCATCTCCCTCATATCATCCCCCCTGCATCTCCCTCATATCACCCCCCCCCCCTGCATCTCCCTCATATCACCCCCCCTGCATCTCCCTCATATCACTTCCCACCTGCATCTCCCTCACATCACCCCCCACCTGCATGTACCTCACATCACCCCCCACTTGCATGTCCCTCACATCACCCCCCACCTGCATGTCCCTCACACATCACCCCCACCTGCATGTACCTCACATCACCACCCACCTGCGTGTCCCTTACATCACCCCCCACCTGCATGTCCCTCACACATCACCCCCCACCTGCATGTCCCTCACACATCACCCCCACCTGCATGTACCTCACATCACCACCCACCTGCGTGTCCCTTACATCACCCCCCACCTGCATGTCCCTCACACATCACCCCCCACCTGCATGTCTCACATCCCCCCCCCACCTGCATGTACCTCACATCACCGCCCACCTGCATGTCCCTCACACATCACCCCCCACTGCATGTCTCACATCCCCCCCTCACCCACCTGCATGTACCTCACATCACCCCCCACCTGCATATCCCTCACACATCACCCCCACCTGCATGTCTCACATCCCCCCCCACCTGCATGTACCTCACATCACCCCCCACTTGCATGTCCCTCACATCACCCCCCCCCGATGTCCCTCACATCACCCCCCCACCCCATGTCCCTCATATCACCCCCCCATGTCCCTCACATCACACCACCCCCTGCATGTCCCTCCTCCCTTTCTTTCCCTACCTCAAGCAGCGTGCAGGTTGCGGGCGGCAGAAGCATGGCAGTCAGAGGCGGCACACGCACGCTAGAGCGCGGCTCTGAGCGGGCTCGGGGGAGTGATCGGAAGAACCGAGGGGGGGGGAGTAATCGGAAGAACCGGGGGGGCTCGGGGGAGTGATCGGAAGAACCGAGGGGGGGGGGAGTGATCGGAAGAACCGAGGGGGGGGGGAGTAATCGGAAGAACCGGGGGGGCTCGGGGGAGTGATCGGAAGAACCGAGGGGGGGGGGGAGTAATCGGAATAGCCAGGGAGAGGGTAAGGTGACCGGAAGAGCCAGGGAAAGAGGGAGGGGGGCGGGGGGTGATCGGAATAGCCAGGAAGAGGGGAAGGTGATTGGAAGAGCCGGGGAGAGGATGAACCGGGGAACAGAAGAGCTGGGGGAGCCGGGGAACGGAAGGGCTGGGGGAGCCAGGTGAAGGAAGAGCCGGGGAGAGGAAGAGAGGGCACACCGCCACAGCACGCACACGCCGCCCCCTGGTGTCCGTACTCGCGAAGCACGCGTACGTACACAGGGGGTAAGGTGCAATTAAAAAAAAATGTACGTACTTGCGAGTGTACGTAAAGCGAGTGTATGTAAAACGGGGTATGCCTGTAGTTTGTTTAGTAGCGATGTAATCATACTAAAGGTGTATAGGCTACCACTACTCTTATTTACACGCATTGCACAACGCTCCAATAAAATCAGGAACCATAACGTGACGTTACCCAAAACGGGACCGGACATTATGTTCCCAGGGTTAATAACTGATCCACAAAGCTAATTACATGCAAAAACAATGCCCATTAGAATAGGGTTAACATCACATTGGAGGATAACGTTACTGTATCTATATCTCGTTATGCGAGTCTTGGCATTACTCCTATCCAGACCCTGAAACATGGTTTTTGTTGGAGTGGGGAGTGAGAGGAAAGGGACATTACGCGATGTTATTTACATTATGCCTAACTATGGCATAACAACCCATCCATACACTGTAAAAGCCCTATTTCAGGGAGTAACGGCAAGTTCAGCTATGATTTAAATAGCAGCATTATGTTACATTCCTCCTTAACCCACTTCAATGAATAGATGATGATAAATAACTTTATCATTTGCATGTCACTATCCCTCACATCCGTTATAGTTCCTGTTCTGCTCTTTACGGCGAAAACATGGCGCCATGTCGTGGTGTTGGATACAGCGATACCATTAACGGGATGTTAACTCCGGTTACCCTCATGTTAAGTAGCCTAACACCGCTTAGTGCATCTGCGCCTTACAGTTCTATTCTGTTTGGGGGGAAAAAATATATTTATGGAATACTTTTTCAATTTGAATGCATCAATATTCCAGAATAACGTCCAAGAGATTTTCTTCGATGTTTAGCACGTTTAGAATTTCATGTAATCAGGCACAGTACCACTACTTTTTGTAAACCACTTTAATCGCGGTTTGCTAGTATTCATACAATCGGAGGGACATATTTTTCTAAGACTAAGGCCCTTATTCTGCAAGGTGTGATTAGTGCAAGTGACGTGCAACCACATATCCCCATTCACTTCAAGGGGGCTTTCCCGCGCTTATCACACCTTGCAGAAAGGGCCTATGTTCCAACACAAATGGAGCGCCTGTCTGAAAAAAACTGATGAATCCGGACATTCTGAAGTGCTGTAATTCCGAGTGCAACATGTTACAGTTACAAATAATATAGCGTGTATATACACCCTCGCGGGAGCAGTATGCGTGAGGAGAGCGGAGAAGTCTGACTTTCTGGGGGAAAGGATCGTGGGAAATAAATAAAGAATACATGTCAAACTATGGTGAAAATATTTTTTCATCAGCTAATTTTCACAAAAAAAGTTGATATAGGTTTAGGGTTATTGTAAAGAAATAAAAATGGAGATAGATGTGAACATGAGCAGGCAGGTAAAATCAACGTGTGTGTGTGTGTGTGTGTATCTATATATCTATATATATATATAGATATATATATTTCTCAAACCGTTGTATGTGTGTTTGTCTGTCCGTCCTGTGTCTTGGGGCAATCACATTGAACCTTTGGCTCGTCACTCCGCCTCAGGCCAATGTGATGGCTCCCTTGGCCTGCCCGCCCCCGCACACCTCTCATTGGCCGGTATGGTCACACACACACTCACACTCACTCACACACACACCGCGTGCTCCTCTCCAAGATGGCCTACCACACGATGTGCAGTAGCCCAGGTAAGACAGTACACCCTGCGCCTCACACCCCTTCCGCAGGCGTGCCGCCTCACACCTTACACCCTGCGCCTCACACCTTACACCCTGCGCCTCACACCTTACACCCCTGCCGCAGAACACCCATGCACGTCCCGCCTCAACCGCCCAGGAACAAGCGGCGGAGCAGCTGGCCGGGGAAGCGCACCATTACCTCCCGCTCCAGGCCAGGACCACACATGGTGCTTCCTGCCGCCGCCTGCACGCGCCTCCATTGCCGACCCATCGGGGAACCAAGCGGCCGGCGGGGGGGGGGGGAAGCGGCCGAGCCATCGGGGAACGGGGGGGGGGAGGAGGGAAAGACCCGAGGAATGGGGGGGGGGGAGGTAGGGAGAGGCCCGAGCCATCGGAGATAAAGCAGGGGGGGCGCCCAGCCGCCAAGCCAGCGGGGGAACGGACGCCCGGACGGGGGGGGAGGGGCAAGCGGAAACATAAATTATGACAATACATATGCCCCCTGCTCCCCCCCTCCACCCACCCACTCCTCCCCTTCCACTCCCTTCCCCTTCCACTCCCTTTCCCCCCCCACACCCCCTCCTCTCCCTCCCCCCCCTCCACTCCACCCCTCCCCCCCCTCCACTCCACCCCTCCCCCCCCTCCCCTCCCTCCACCCCTCCCCCCCTCCACTCCCCCCCTCCCCTCCCTCCACTTCACTCCTTCCCCCCCCCTCCACTCCTTCCCCCCTCCACTCCTTCCCCCCCCTCTTCCCCCCTCCCCCCCTCCACTCCTTCCCCCCTCCACTCCTTCCCCCCCCCACTCCCCCCTCTCCCCTCCTTCCCCCCCCTCCCCTCCTTCCCCCCCCTCCACTCCTTCCCCCCTCCACTCCTTCCCCCCCCCCACTCCCCCCTCTCCCCCCCTCCCCTCCCCCCTCCTTCCCCCCCCCCACTCCCCCCTCTCCCCTCCTTCCCCCCCTCCCCTCCCCCCTCCTTCCCCCCCTCCACTCCTTCCCCCCCCTCCACTCCTTCCCCCCCCTCCACTCCTTCCCCCCCCTCCACTCCTTCCCCCCCTCCACTCCTTTCCCCCCCACTCCCTTCCCCCCCTCTTCCCCCCTCCATTCCCCCCCCTCTCCTTCCCCCCCCTCTTCTTCCCCCCCCTCTTCCCCCCTCCACTCCCCCCCCTCTCCTTCCCCCCTCCACTTCCCCCCCTCCACTCCTTCCCCCCCTCTTCCCCCCTCCACTTCCCCCCCCTCCACTTCCCCCCCCCTCCACTCCTTCCCCCCCCATCCCCCCGCCACCCCCCCTCCACTCCCCCCTTCCACCTAAAACCTCCACTCCCCCCTCCACTCCCCCCCCCTCTCCTCCACTCCCCCCCTCTCCCCCATCCTCTCCCCCCCTCCACTCCCCCACCTACACTCTCCACCCCCCCTCTCCCCCACCTACACCCTCCACCCTCTCCACCCCCCTCTCCTCCACTCCTCCCCTCTCCCCCCCTCCTCTACCCCACCTACACCCTCCACTCCTTCCCCTCCTCCCCTTCCTCCCCTCCTTCCCGACCCGCCTTCCCCCTCCCCCGTCCCTCCCCCGCCTTCACCTTCCCCCCCCCCCGCCTCCCCGCCTCTGCCTTTCACCCGGCCGCCTCTGCCGCACGCACTCAACACACACCTGTCGCCACTCACACACCCGCCACACACCTGCTGCCTCCCGCCCATACGCACCGACATCACTGACCCGCCACCTCACACCCTAGCAGGACCCCCACTCAGACAGCACTCACAACCCATGCGCCACCCGCCGCCTCACACCCTAGCAGGACACATTCATCACATTTTTACATCTCTTATGTCACCAAAATATACATTGTACTGTGGTGTCTTTACAATAAACCATTTTTAAACAACAACATCGTATTACATTTTGTTCCATCTTTCTTTTCAACATTATTATCCAACCTTTACAACAAATAGTCACCTATTGTTCCACCATTTATAAATAATACTACCTACTATTACGTATTTACATCCCGGGCAACGCCGGGTATATCAGCTAGTATATAATATAGGTACTCCCATGTTTGAGACCTCACTCACCATCTACCTTGCGCACACACACCCAGGCCATTCTTTTCACAAGAACACTCCCTCAAACCTCTTCTTAGGCTTGTAATAGTGTGTGCGGCCGTGTGCCTGTGCGAGTGCGCGTGCACGTGCCGCACACTTTTTATGTGTATGCTGTGAGCGAGTGAGGTACTGCGTGTATGTATATGTTATAAATACGTTTGAACTAAATACGTTAAATTATTTGTTAACATTGTACATACATACACACGCACACACACACACACACACACATATTTCAGTGGCGGTAGCGGCACAAAATCTTTATTTTCTTCATCTTCCCCCCTGTCAGACAGTTCCACGCTCACTGCCGTGCGCGCGCGCCACCATTATAGGAAGGCTGACGAACCACAGCCAACTATAACTGCCGCGCGCGCACGGCGCAGCAAGCGTGCCCTCTATAGAACAGCCCTTACACACACATCATACTCACCCTTTTACTCAACACACTCCACATAGCACTCACCCTCTTTCTTAATCCTAAAACACCATATTCACTCCCAGCCCTCTCGGACTTACACCACATACCTTCTCCCACAAAAAACACTAACCTACCTCCCCCTTCTCATGCACAGAACCATCGCACTCTCCTCCCACACACCTTGAATATGTCATCTGCTCAGCGGACACCTCCTGCTCTGTCTGGAGATTAAAATGCTTCCCTCTCTCCTCTGTGCCAGGCCGAGAGAGGAGAGGCGGATCACAGACTCTACATCTCCAAGCAGAGCAGGTTGGGGTTTCTTACAATGCATCTGATCTCAGACGCGCTATTAGAGAGGGTTGGGGTTTCTTACAATGCATCTGATCTCAGACGCGCTATTAGAGAGGGTTGGGGTTTCTTACAATGCATCTGATCTCAGACGCGCTATTAGAGAGGGTTGGGGTTCCTTACAATGCATCTGATCTCAGACGCGCTATTAGAGAGGGTTGGGGTTCCTTACAATGCATCTGATCTCAGACACACTATTAGAGAGGGTTGGGGTTCCTTAAAGTCCATCTGATACCAGACACACTATTAGAGTTGGGGTTCCCCGGAAATTCACCATATAATTATTGGGTTCCCTATAGGGTGACCATATTTATCCCGGCAAAAACCAGGACAAATGTCACACATATGCAGTCATGCGTGAATGGCGAGTACCGACCACGCATGTGTGTAGAGCTTGCCGACCACGCAAGTGCCGATCGCACATGCGCACGAGCAGACGGCAAGTGAATGCGCACAAGCAACCGCTCTTTGCGCATGCGCAGTCTGTGCTCGCTAGCCAGATAGAAAACCGGGACAGAGGCCTAAAAACCCGAACTGTCCCGGCTAAACCGGGACATCTGGTCGCATTAGTTTTTTAACCAAAAAAAGGTTGGAAACCACTGCCCTAGAGCAGGGAAGCGCAATCCTTTTTCCCTGCGCCCCCCTGCCAGCTGTCCCCCTCTCCTCGCGCCCCATCCCCCCCTTACCTTGGCTCAGACGTTCTGGCGTCATGACATCACGGCAACGCTTCACCAGAAGCCGTCTGAACCAAGGTAAGGAGAAGTTTACCGAGGTCTTGCATTAATTTAAATGCCTTTGGGAAGCGCGCAGGGCCTCTGTAAACCCCGCGCCCCCGAAGAGAATCTCCCGCTCCCCGCAGAGAATCTCGTGTCCCACACTTTACGCACCCCTGCCCTAGAGTATGACATCATACTGTGGGACTGGGTTCTGAGCATGGAAACATTGTGATTGTCTAATTGTAAATTGTTGAGAGCTATGTGGTCCTGCTCTTAGCTTAAGCTCGCCCCTCCCACCCCTGCAAGGCCAAGTACACACAGGTAATTGTAATAGTCATTGAGAGATTTCTTCCCCCAGGAGAAAGGTGTTTTATAACCTTTGCTGCAGCAATAAGCACCGGAAGTATATTTATTGTCTCTTGCACTTTTCTTTAGATTTTTGTCACTATTTCTTAGGGCACATCTGTTTTTTAGCCAGTTCTAACTGCCCTGCAGCTCCCACACAGCACATAGTGTTTCTACATGTTAACCCCTTAGGCACCGCATACATGTCATGCATCCCATGCTAATGACTAGATAATTGTTTTGTTTCCCCTTTTCTCTTTGCAGTGGAGGAAATACAAAGGACACGATATAACATTGGCAGTGTAGGGACCTGCTGATAGGGTCTATACCTTCATGTGGTCGAAGGCTTAACATGTTTCAGCCAAAAGAGTGAACTATATGGCCCATATATGTGAGAAGCAAATAATGCATCTTATTGGACGTGCATTGGGGAGTCTTTATATATTTCAGGTCACTTTCCCAGTAACGCTCCAGTTGACACAATTAAATATATACATATATAATACTAGGGAGACAGAGCGGCTCAGTGAGTAAAGACACTGACTGGCACTAGTTGGAACCTGGTTCAATTCCTGGTGATGGCTCCTTGTGACCTTCGGCAAGTAACTTTATCTCCCTGTGCCTCAGGCACCAAAAACAGATTGTAAGCTCCACAGGGCAGGGACCTGTGCCTGCAAAATGTCTCTGTAAAGAACTACGGAAAACTAGCAGCGCTATACAAGAATATGCTATTATTTGTTATACTGAGAGACTGGGTTTTGAGGTGTGTGTGTCATATGTAGATATACTCCCAATTTTCTTTAATATAAACAGGATGATTTTGCTTAAATTAAAGACTGTCACAGAAAATACATATATAGCGTACACATGTCAACCTTGTAAGCAGAATGCCAGTTTTCAGTACTATCCTGGTCCCTTCTGAAGTTTAAGGCCAATATCTCTAACCTCTGTAGCTATACAGCTAGTGGTATAAAGAAAGAAATAAGAAAGTGTGTGTATTTTCCTGCATGATCTAAATGTAATTCTAATAGCATAACAACTGAAAGTTTCAGCTAAGGGTCAAGGGCAATTCAGAATTAGAACAGGAATAATCAGTGGAAGAGCAGCAGAGCACGGAAAAGAGGAGGAAAAAGAGAGTGGACTTACGGGAATCTTCCCACCGCAGAAGATGCAGCTTCCAGGCAGAGTAATAGAGAAAGCCCAGCACCAGGAAGAGACAGAGGGCTAGCAGCAGGTTCCTCATGAACACCAAAATTCCCATCTTCATAGCATAACTGCACTCCTACATGACCTGCAGGACCGGGAGACACAAGTTGAATATGTGATACATACCTTCCAGTAGAAACAAATACATTTATCTGAGCCACTGTATCTATACAGGTGATTAATAAACACATTAATAGCGTCTTCAAAACGTATACGCATATAAAGGTCAGATTCACTACAGGGAGCTATGCTTTAACACACCTTAACTACCATTCAGATAAAAAGTTACGTTGTGCTAAACTGTAGCACCATTTAGTGAATCTGGGCCATTGTGAGCCAACATGCAGACGATGAAGAATGGAATGCTGAACTCAACATTTTACTGTATAAATGGAATATAAATGAAGCTCCCCTATGCTCTGCCACTCATTACTGGCAATTAGTTGTTTACGAGATAATAGATATATATATATCATGCACAGAATTGCCACACTCACAAACTGTATTGCCTTAAAAGGCCTGAGTCGTACTCTGTAAAAAAATTGTTACAGCAATCAGGCAAGATCACCAAAGGTGGTCAGGGTTATCAGTACAGGACTACGTATTTTACTTTATATATTTTATTGTTCCATCAGACACTAGACAGGGCTATCTAGTACCTGATGGAACAAGAAGGTATTTCACTATATCCTGTGTTGGAAACCCCGAGCACTTTTGGTGATCTTGCCTGATAGACATACAGTATCTATCCATCTCTATTCATCTTCAGACCTTATCAATTCACTGCTGGATGAAGGTCCCCAACGGTCTTCCAAGTAAAAACAAAGACAAGTATAGTGTAATATATCCAATGATATAATATTCAGCTGCTTGACAGTATGGCGCTTACATGTTTATTCAATAACCTAAGTTGACGTTCAATTTGCACATAGACCTTCATCAGGACACCTTCTTATTCGTGGATTATGTGCATTAGCCTGTATACATACGCTTCACACCCATTCCTGCTTTTGTTTCTTGACCCATTAGGCTTTGGAACTGTAAATGTTTTTTTTTGCCCTTTTTGCTGTGAAAAGGCTACTTACTTTGTGCACTAAAATACATTAAAAATATTACAGCCTTATTTTCAGTCTCCCCTATGTTCACAAAACATTATTTATCAATTTTGACCATTAAATAAAATTATTGACTTTAGTTGAGATTAACCAATCTCATATTAGGGGCCTCATGCAGAGAGCATCGTTATTGCAAAACTCGCCATTTTTTGTTCAATTTCCCTCAGAAAACGGCATAAAATGGCGAGTTGCGAAAAACGCGCCATTTTTTTATTTCTATGTTTAAAACTCGCCTCGCGGCTGGCGAGAACCTCCATCGCGCCATTTTTAAAACTCTCCGAATGCAGAGAGGTGCGAACGGCAAGTTGCGGCTGTTCGCGCCAAAAAAGGCGCGATTCTCGCATTTTTGCCGCGCCACGAAAATATGGCAAGATGGCGCTCGCCGCCTATAGTAAAGGGGAAAAAAAAGGCGCGAATTTGTTTTTACACGTTTCTGAAGCGCGCATCTCGCCAATTTAAACTCGCCACACGCATCCATGTTAAACATAGCAGAATTCGCACTTTTCTGCATATGGAGAATAAAACTCTCCAAAAAAGCTACTTTTTATGAAATTCGCCATTTTTAAAATTCTATGCTCTCTGCATGAGGCCCTAGATGTTAGCACATTTTCTCGTTAGCGCTGAAATGTTTTAGATTAGTAAATACTGTACTGTAAATGTGTGTGCCTGACATCTCTCCACACATACTGATGGTTGTAGATTTTATTTTCCAAAAGCATAGATATATACTAGTGATGTACCAGGTACCCAGAAATTACCCAGTACCTGGCATTTCCGGCACCATTTTCAGTACCCGAAAATTACTCGGACCCGCCACCAGGGGGCTGGAACCCGGTGCCGGTAATTTCCACTTTCCTCTGCTCCCTCGGTCCTCCTCTTGGAGAACGGCTGGAGCAGAGCAGTAGAGGACGTCATTGTTCAGCCGGTGGGAGCAGAGGAACATGTGACCGGAGCAGGTGCATTACTATTGGACAGCCAGCTCCTCCCCGGCTGTCCAATAGTAATGCTGCTGCTCCGGTCACATGTTCCTCTGCTCCCACCGGCACCGGCTGTGAAGGATGTCTTCTGCTGCTGCTTCCACCGGCTGAACAATGACGTCCTCTGCTGCCACCGCCACCAGGATGTCTGCCGCTGCTCCCACTGCCACCAGGATGTTGCCATGGTCCTCCTCGCCCTCTGCTGTGGTCCTTCACACCCTCCGCCTGCTGGTAAATCAAAACTACCCGGCAGGTAATTTTTTGCCTTACCTCTTTCTTCAATTTATGCCACCTCAGGGGCTCTAAATAGATCCATTTGAGGGAGCGCCACTGTCTTTTTTTCTTTTTGCTACGTTCTAAAACCTAACCTGTTGGTGGCCTTTGATAACTGGAGTTGCCCATCCCTGCTATAAACTGATGTTGGCAAGTGCCTACAATAAAAACTGACAGGGAAGCTGCACGGTGATTCCGCAGCTAGGATTTGAAGGGCGCTGGTAGTAAGCAGGGAGGAGCAGCAGCTGCAATATCTGTACGTCCGCCAACAATATTATTTGCCCTTCTGCTCTTTGGGATCCGGAAAATGTTTTATTATACTGTACTCATTTGCACTGCAACAGGTTTGTTTTCAGAGGAAGAAGTCCAGCACATACTTTAAACTGTGATAACCAATATTTCGAATTTGGTATTTATCTCATTAATTACGGTTTGGCTATTTGAGGTTTGTCATATACTGTACTGTAATAGCTCCTTTTGACCTATTAAAAGGTACTATTAAAATCGGCCAGGTCTTTTTATTATGTGCATACGCAATGTCAAAAGTTTCACAGTGCAATCATACTTTTGTGCTTCAATAACGAAGAAAACTCTGACATGACCTAAAATGTATGTGAACATTTTGAAACGCTCCAATTTTAAGAAAAAAAGAGGCTGTGTGTGCCACCCCTTGTTAGAATTCATCATTTGCCTACACCCAAGGAAAGCCTTTTAAGTGCTCTTAAAATTATCCTCAGTCAGGGATCTTATGTAAAGTTGCAGTAGAATGAATCAAATCTTTAGTTCAGTATTTCCTAGAATGAGCTGATGGACCGTGTCAAAGTAAAGAGGTTTGTTTTTTCTACCTGCCCATATTTTAGCTGCATTTTTTAAGTCAGTCAATGCTAGCAACATTCAGTAATTCTGCTGAAAGGAACAAGAAATGTTAGCAAGCTGCACAGAACGTGCACAATTGCCAGGAAGTGTGCAGACCATTACAAAAACACACACATATAATGCAGCTTTGTGGTGTGCAAAGGTATATTAATCACAGACACTTCTTCAATTTACTCATATCTGCCAACTATATCTCACTGACTCTTAAAGATATATTCTGGGGGGAGGGGGAGCTATTTATAAAGTTCTCCCTTACTTAATCTGTATGTTTTTGCTTGATATAGCCTTCTGTCTAAATCCGGTCTTGTTACAAAAACATAATCTTATCTCTCTTTAGGTACAATGATTGATCATTTACACAAAAAGTAACAGCATAATAATAATGGATTCCATCTTAAATATGGCCCGTAGAAAATGCAGGTTGTGCTTTCTCTTGGAGTTGCTCCAATGCAGGCGTGGCCAACGCCAGTCCTCAAGGCTAGCCATCAGGTCAGATTTCCAAGATATCCCTGCTTCAGCACAGGTGGCTCAATCAGTGGCTCAGTCGAAAACTGAGCCACCTGTGCTGAAGCAGGGATATCATGGAAATCTGACGTGTTGGTGACCCTTGAGGACTGGCGTTGGCCAACCCTGCTCTGGTGTCTTTTCTTCTCTCCGTTGCTGCCAGAGGGGCTTACACCGATTTAAATTGCCCCCCTTTGGCAGAGAACGGATTACAGGTGACTGGTGCTCAGTATACAGATGAGGTTTGTACTACGAATAAGAGAAGTAAAAGAACATAACAATATAATTCAGGGTTTATACACTGTAAACAAGCGAGTGTGCACCCGCAACAAAATAACTGTGTTATTTTGTTCCTTTACAGTCAGAAACAGCAATACTACATCTAATGCAATAATAATAATATTTACGTCATTTCATATAGCGCTTTTCTCCCAAATGGACTCAGAGCGCTTCACATTTACAATATAGCACGAGATATAAAATCCTATGTACAGTACAGCGCTGTATAAGCACAGTCCCTGCCTCGTAGAACTTACAATCTATGTTTCTGGCCCCTGAGGAAACCGGAGTAAAGTTGACCTGCCCAAAGTCACATGGAGCCGACGCCAGGACTTGGGCCAGGCTCCCAGCTTCAGAGTCATTGTTTTCAGAGTCAGGGCTTTTACTCACTGAGTCACCCCCTACATCTGCAGGAAGAGGGGGAGATGGGTATATACGTCACGTGATGCAACTACACTGGACGGGAAAGAAAATGACGCACCCTGTTTAGTTGATCAAGAAATGCGGATGTAAAACATCAGGCACGAAGCTTAGGACTATTAGCCAGTGTGGGAGTTTGAGTAAAGCACTGGAACATACAATATGATGTAGCGCTTTTTAATTACTTTTTAATTTAAGGAGCGGCTCAGGGAGTGAAGACACTGACTGGTACTGAGTTTGAAGCAGGGGAACCTGGTTCAATTCCTGGTGTCGGCTCCTTGTGACCTTGGGCAAGTCACTTTATCTCCCTGTGCCTCAGGCACCAAAAACAGATTGTAAGCTCCACGGGGCAGGGACATGTGCCTGCAAAATGTCTCTGCAAAGCGCTAAATAAAACTAGCAGCGCTATACAAGAACATGCTATTATTATTATTTAACTTTTAGGCAGCAAAAGCCCAACTTTCAACTAGTTGTGTCATCACACAACAACTACAAACTATAATCAGAGGGGGTTTGGAGTTTGGCAGCATACAATAAGGCAGAGAAAAAAAAAAGAAAATCTATGTTTTTTAAAGTAACACAAACAATAATGTTGACAGAACATGTGTAGAAGGCTCTGGTTCTTTTAACCTCCCTGCTGTCAGATAAGATAGATACACAGTCATCTGGCAGGGAGCTAAAAATAAAATTAAAAGTTGGGGTTAGACCAGGCTTATTGTTGCTATCACACTGGTGAATCTGGGGAGGTGAAGGAAACATTCAATCATCAAGCAAAATAATGAGACAAGAAGGACACATACTTGCAGGCACAGAGGCTCCCCATTCAATATGGTGAGAAGCCCCAGGATTCAATAATTTGAGGCTCCCCTAAATGGCCATGCAGCATCACAAAATCTGGGACTGAGTAAGCAGGGGAATGTACCCCAAAAAGCTTAGTATCGGAGAGAAGAGAATGCAGACTTCACATAAAAAGATGGAAATATTGACCAGGGTAAGGGTGCGGAGTTCAGAGCTATTGATCAGGTCTGCTGAATATGGATAGTATAGGATAGGATAGACCATATAACCCCAACAAACACCGCAAATTAACTCTTCCATTCCTGGATATTATAGTTTTTTTCTGTGAAATTATTCCTTCCCGATTGGCAGAGGTCACCTTACAACTTCATTATACAAGAGAAAAAAAGGATTATTTACGAATAGTTTGAACAATGTTATATATATATATATATATATATATTGCAAAAAATACATCCCTCCCCATAAACCCCGTAAATATTAGCCCAGTTAGTGCTGGTTGGACAGTCAACCGAGAGCAAAGCAAATGTTCTCTGTGGTAAGGCTGCTAGGAATTCTACAAATCCTAAAACTAGTTGTGTATGTATGTATGTATGTGTGTATATATACACACGCATACATACACATATTTACAGAAAATTAATGTGACCGTTATTTTTCATCATATCTTGCAGAAAAATCACAGTTATAGGTGTGTCACAGTAGATTATTACATTTAAGAAGTATTTGATATTCTAATAAATATTCTTTGGAATTGGTGACGGTGTGATGACCTCATCAAGTGCGTAGTTACAAAATGGTGTTTAAGTGAAGAAGATCAGCACATTATAAAGTGCTTGAGACAGAGCAAGAATTGTGATCAAAACCGCTCATACTGTATAAAATGTTCCCAGATAAAGGATGACTGAAAAAACGAATTCCTGAAACATCGTATCGCTTAGCAGTGGGAGCAGCGTTATCGGTTATGCAATTTTTGGGGACAGTTTTTGTATTTGGGTTGCATGGTCATTCTAATCTGGTCCATAATCCATTCATACGAAAATAAAGTCACAGATACAGTAATCTTATCCCATTACAATGCTGACCAATGTGTCCTTTATATCTATTATTGCCCAACATAGACAGCATCCAAATATTGAAGTGCACTGGAAACAACCTACAACTTCTTCAAAACACCAGCAGTTTATTCAAGTTTGGGAAAAATATATCCACAGAATTAAAGATCCAGTAAACACATTTTAATATTGGACACCTGACTATCATTAAGGTCATTAAAGCAGCTCTGCCAAATACCCAACGGATACCTTTACATATCCTCATTAAGGCTGCGTTTATACAGCCGGCGACAGCGACACAACCGATGACGTCACCAGTAACCATTGCGACGAGTTGTATTTGGAAGTTTAGGCGACGTCGCTGGATGACGCCATAAAAGGGGAGGGCAGAGGCACAGAGAAGCTCTCGATTAGCCGAAAGGGGAGACCGTCGCCGAAAAAAAATCAAACATCAGTGACTACCAGATTTCTGGTAGCACTGTCGCTCCGTCGCCGTCGCATGCACTATATGCGCACGTGACGGCGACAATGCATTTGTTTTGCCGCGACTGTTACGTCGCGTCGCCGGCAGTATAAGCGCAGCCTAAGATACCGAAACGTATATTGTTAAAAGGTATGGATACAAACAAGATGCATCTATTTATTGTATAGAATGTAACTACTTATGTTTTTCCATTTTCAGTAAACTTGTCTACAATCAAAAGGAAAGCCCATAAAAAATTAGCAGCATCTTTCCGAACACCTTTAACTCATTGAAATTCGACAATTGGCTAAATTACAATTGTTTATGGATTACACACGAAACATTTACAGAATTAACACGACTCATTGGGGACGCTGCAATTCCGTGAAGACATCTGCACATTGTTTAGAAATCAGAAGACTCTCTGAATCATATACATATTTCTTCAAAATTTATAATAATATAAAGATAAACACAAATATTACAAATGCTTTTTACATTGTGTTCAATAGGATCTACATACAGTACTTTTGTTGAGCAGGGCTCTTCAACTGGTAACCCACAAAGGGCCTTGTTGTGGTCCTTGTACTCTATGCGCCAGCTGATTTCATACTAGTTGCTAAGGCTGCTAAGTGCAGTTGTTCACACAGAAACTCGTAAATTAAGGTAATTTGTATATACAGAAACAAAGAAAGGTGTGAAGGTTTATCCGTTAGAATTACGGACGTTCTCCACAAAAGGAACCCTTTTTATAGTGCACTCTCCTATATAATATTGTCAATAAATACTGCGGCAGGACTGATCTTAGGATAAAAAAGTGAGGCTGGTAGAACGTATTGTTAAGCTAATGCACACAATAACCTCTAATGTGAATGGGCAGATGAATTTAGTTAAAAATATAAATCTTTAATAATCTTAATGTATAAAATGAAGTGGGGTATAACAAACTCCTAAACACATATAAACACAAACACGGGTGTATTAGTAAAAACAAAAACCCTAGAGGAATTGTAATCTCTGCAGAATATACCCTCCTTAAGGTTAGCTACAGTCTATGCAATAATTAGTCCCTTGATAGGTCAGACTGTAAGGGGTATATTAGATTGTGTGAGCAAACAGTAAACCTTAAGGAAGGTTCTGGAGAGATTACAATCCCTCTAGGGTGTTCTTTTTATTTTTTATTTTTTTACTAATACACCCGTGTTTGTGTTTATATGTGTTTAGGAGTTTGTTATACCCCACTTCATTTTATACATTAAGTTTATTAAAGATTTATATTTTTAACTAAATTCATCTGCCCATTCCCATTAGGGGTTATTGTGTGCATTAGTTTAACAATACGTTCTACCAGCCTCACTTTCTTACCCCAAGATCAGTCCTGCCGCAGTATTTATTGACAATATTATATAGGAGAGTGCACTACAAAAAGGGTTTCTTTTGTGGGGAACGTCCGTAATTCTAACAGATAAACCTTCACACCTTTCTTTGTTTCTGTTGTTATTTACCCTAGTGCACCCCTACTTTGGTAATAGGAAGAGCGGGTGTATCCATTGTTTTGCTTAATTTACATATACACACACATACAGAGAAATAGTTAATAGTCTGCAGCAGAGTGTAAGGATAGGGCTTTGCTGAATTTGGGCTGACTGGGAGTCATCCTTAAATCCTTCCCCTCAATCAGTCCTTGGTGAAATTCTGCAATTTAACACTGTGCCAAATGGTTAGAATCCCGTCATTCTCACCCGAGAAGCAGCATGTTTATGTTCTTTTCATGCATTATATTTACTTTACAGTGTTGATTTATTGTATGTTGTGATACTTAAGGGATTTGCCTGAGAGAGTTCTACAAAGATGACATGATAATGTGCAGAGGTTTTAAAACCTTATCGTCAGGTCTTCATATTACATGTGTATGCGCAATGTTGGTTATGTGTAAGCAACTTGTAATCATTTGGATACATTTCAACCGATTTTTCTTTATGTGAGAATTTCTCAAAGCCTCACTTCTATAAATCCTCATTTAAAGTCAGGCCCAATGTATCTGCAGCATTACAACCTGCTCCTTTTAACTGCATTATTTGCATCTTCAGGGGACCCCCGTCCCCCCAGTACCCGAAATACTTACTGATGTAGTTTCTGATGTTAAAGCTCCCTCCAGGGAATTCAATGTGGTTACTAAGGCTGCACTTATAGTGCCCGCGACGGCGATGCAACGTCGCTCCAAAACAAAACAATGGACACCGTTGCAAGCACTTATATTAAGCGCGACGGGCCGACCAAAAATGTTGAAGCCGGGGAAATTAAATTTTTCAGAGACTGTCGCCACATGTGACTGTCTATGAACCAATCAATGACCTTGCCACTAGCGACATCGCTGAAGGTTAAATTATAACTTTTGCGGGTGGCGACGTCATCGGTCGCGTCGCCATCGCCAGCACTATAAGCGCGGCCTAAAGCTCGCCAGGCCCGCTGGCCAATAGGAAGCTGCAATGTCATTGGTTGTGGCTTCCTATTGGACGGATGTTTAAATACCTAGGAAGTGACACGAGTAACCACACCGAAAAACATCTTGGGAACCTGTGGGATCTGTAGAGTCAAAATAAGGCAGAGGGGACCAGCCAGTTCCAATTATGTAATTAAAAAAAAAGGTTAATTGCAATGGATTGCCGCTTTAAATCTCTCTCCTACTTTACAACCTATTTGTATAATGCTAGTGAGATTTTTTTTTAATTACAGTAAAATTGTTCCCAGTGAAAATGTTGCCATTACCTTTGTACCTACACTGTTTTTTTGCAGCTGTTAGCAGGTGACAATCCAACTATCCACCAAGTGTTCAGATTCCAAAATAGTGAAGCCTGGTAAATGGGACACTACTTACAGGTCAATTTCTGTAACCTTACAGAATGGACTTTATTGTGCTTTAAATGCCACCACACTTTAGTGAATGACTATTTTGCCAGCCAAAAGTAATATCCTTACGTTCAATACAGACACGTAATAAAACTTATCCCACCCCCCTAAATACGCAATGACCATTCCCTGAAAACCCAGGCTTAGAATCTCCACTCAATATATTGACCTGTCACAGGTTGATATATATATTTAATGGATAATCCTGCAAATTCTTCATACTTAGAATAAAAGAGTGTGTGGCTTTTGAAACTTCACAGGTCTCTTGCACATGCAGAAGACATGTACACTATTATGTACATATCATTTATGAAGAACTCCCGTGTTGTTTGAAGAGGCAGGTCAACATAACTTAGCGATGTGATTGGCTTTTTAAAAAGATCCAAACACCATGAGAGTGTTTGTAACTTTCTTACTTGTTTTAGCTTTTGAAACATTCATTTGTATTGCTTTGTCAGGAACACTGGATTCACACGTATTAGCTACTTATATTTTTCTGTTTGACTAATGATGGCACCATATAAAAACTATCCAATCACAACTACAGAGGGAAGTTAATTTATCTGAGGCTTTGGAGATCAGTCATCTCTCAAAGTAAAGACAATAAACAAAGATTGTAAAACCCACCTAACGCTTCTGTTTACCATGGAAGTGTTTATAGTTGAAAACATTATTTAAAAATACTTGTACATTTTTTCAGGAAAATGTGTCAATGAACATGCCACTGTTCTTAGTTTACTTATATTCTTCTTTAATTAAGAGGCATCAGATAAATGTAATCATGGGAAAATGTCTATTAAACCTATGAATCACACCATTATTAAATACACACATATACAGAGAGCATTCTCTATCAAATTTGAAGTGAGACGCCTATACAAAACACATAGGGACAGTTTTATGTCAACTAATCACAAAATAACTGCATAACCATAAAGAAATGCATTACAAATAGAAATTTCCAAAATAGGCTTCACCAGTTGATGTCTCGTGGGAAGTGCAGACAGTCACACACTATTATCAGGATTGAAAAAAAATCCAGAACACTAACATTATGTAGTACAAAGATATAATATATTATGACACAGTCAAAGAAAAATTAATCCAACATTTCTATAAATCTTCATCAAGGATGAAACCGAAACGTTGGATTCATTTTTCTTTGATAATATAATATATCTTTGTACTGCATTGCTTGTGTCATCTGGAGGTTTTTAAGTCTCAGTTTTATGTCAACCCCAAGGCTCCTACAGCAGACACATACCCCTACAATTACAGGTCACCCTAACCACAAATGGATATAGATCCAACGTCAAAGAAGCCACAGCACTCACTAAATTCTTAAAAAGTATCAATTGAATGCATCCAATACTCCGAAGGTTAAAATCTACGACGTTTCGAGCCTACCATGGCTCATTGTCAAGCGTATACATACTGTACTTGACAAAGAGCCATGTAGGCGTGAAACATCTCAGATTTCAACCTTTGTAGTTTTGGATGCATTCTATGTATAGCTTAAGAATTTGGCGAGTCCTGTGGCTTCTTGGAGGTTGGATATTTTCCTGAACTGGTCAGATATTCCTGGTTCATCTACAGGCTCCCCAGACATAAATCGCGTTTCTGTTTTTCAATTTTTTGAGTGCCCAGGTTTAAACTTATTAATATATGTACAAAGCACAGCCTAGCTTACATGTTTCTATGTAAAGTTTAGTCCTTTCAGATTATGGATTTAATTTTATACATGCCAAAGGGGTCTTTTGGGACATTTTCGGGTGAAAGTCCCCATTGAAGTCTGTGGGGATTTGGGGCCAAAAATAGCCCAAATGACCACTTCAGCAGATAAAGAACTAACCCCAGGGCATGTTATTGAAGCAATATAATACAGCAGGCATCAAGAGCTGTCAGTGCACTTCAGAATTGTTTTGCGACATAAAACGCACTGTTTTTCTGCTTGTTAAATACCAACATGCTCTATACAAATTGGGGAAGACAAGCAGAACTTACACACAGCAAATTCACATCTGATAAACACAGTTCCCCAATCCTTTTCTAACCCCCTTCCCTTAATCACACCTACACGTGCTACCAATGCCAGACCGGGCAAGCCCCGCTCATCTCATTATAACGCTTTGTCATTCACTTTTAGCACCAGAGAATCTCATAAAACCTCCTATTTAACATGCGATTCCAAGGGTACATGAAGAGTTCAACCACAACCAAATTAATGGGGTTAAAATCTTCACAGCATATTCAAGGGGCTTAGTTTGGACCCTTATAGAGGCATTTCCATCATGTGTCTGACAATGTATCAAGGCCCTTTTTGCCCATTGTGCTGCTGGAGATTTTCAACAGTGTAAAAAGGGACACATATTACAATAGGATGTATCAAATTATGCATTTATCTCGGTCATTGGCCCTCTTTGCCAGTGCTAACGAGACATAAACCTAATGACCTGCGTCAACTGTAAAAAAATAATAATTAGAAAAAATGAATCTGTGTAATCAATTAAAGAAAAAAAAATGAAATAATTAAAATACTACAAACAACAACAACAACAACAACAACATTGCTGTGCGTCAGTTAACACACAATTGATGAAAACAAATGACATTTAAATGGTGATACTTTATAAAGGGGGGGGTCTGGTAATGTGTGATAAACGTGGTAGGCATTTATTTTTCATTAAAATTAATCCCCCCCTCCCCCCAAAAAACTCACAAATTTGCCGTCATGAGCAATGGATTCATGTACATGGTGCCCACATACTCCGTGGCGCAGTACAACAGGCAGTGACAGAGGCCCGCCCCCCTCTTCTGGCACACAGACCGTTATCTCCCGGGTGCCTAGCTCTCCCTCCCCTCCCTCCTCTCTTCTCCCTCTCCCCTCTCTCTCTTCTCCCTCCCCCCCTCTCTCTTCTCCCTCTCCCTTCTCCCCCCCCCCCCCCTCACCGCCCTCTCTCTCCTCTCTTTCCCCCTCACCACCCCGGCACACAGACCGTTATCTCCCGGGTACCTAGCTCTCTCTCCCCACACACCCCCTCTCTCTCCTCCCTCCCCCCCCCTCTCTCTCTTCTCCCTCCCCCCCCCCCCTCTCTCTCTTCTCCCTCCCCCCCCCCTCTCTCTCTTCTCCCTCCCCCCCCCTCTCTCTTCTCCCTCCCCCCCTCTCTCTCTTCTCCCTCCCCCCCTCTCTCTCCTCTCTTTCCCCCTCACCACCCCGGCACACAGACCGTTATATCCCGGGTACCTAGCTTTCTCTCTCTCTCCAGCCCCCTCCTCCCCGGGGCTACCTGTCCGGCTCGGCCTGGTCAGCACCGCTGAGTAACGGAGGGTCGCGGAGAGCAGCTGTGGTGCCACCGATGCCCCTCAGGCGCCGCCATGCTCGGGGGTTGGGGGGGTCCGGAGGCTGCCTGCCTGTCACCCGGCCGGGCCGTCAGAGGAGAGGGGGAGAGAGCTGACCGCAGGGCTCCGTCCAGCCAATCAGCGGGGCAGGCTCAGGGGAGGTCAGCCAATGGCAGAGCCGCAGAACGACCACCACAGAGAGTCAAGGAGGGGGGACGTGTGGGGGAGACGTGTCCAACCAATCAGAGCGAAGGAGAGGAAGAGTAAGCACCAATAAGAGAGGAGGAGGGGGGCAAGAGGAGGACCACCAATGGCAGACCTCTGCAGGCTGAAATGCACCAATCAGATCCTTAGGTCTGGGATAGACCTGGTTGTACACCATTAACCTCTGAGATGCTGCAGGGGTCAGGAGGGGATTATTCTTCTCATTTGCATATCCACCAGCAATGCACAAGTTAGGCTGGGGCCATGTTACCGCAGACAGTGCGGACGCGTCCGCATGCTGAGCAAACAAACTGCCTTAAGGCAGTGCTCGCGTCCATGTGGCGTGCGGGCGTGTGTAAGCGGGAGGGGCGCGCGTTGCGCAAGAAATCAGTTCAAACTGTTTTCTTGACGCGACACGCGGGTAACGTGAGAGGTTCGCCCAATGAGGGCGAACCAGCTCCGTGACGCCCCTGGCACGCCCCCCACGGCCTGTCCACCATGGCCAGATAAGCGCCCACTCACTGACCAGCCTCCGCACGCCTCCGCAAGGGCGAAGGCACCATGGCCCCAGACTTAGGCCGCGCCTATAGTGCTCGCGACCGGTGACGGGACGTGTGACATCACCCGTCGTCGCCTCTAGCGAAAGTTATATTTTGCGGCGGCGTGGGTTTCCGGGCATTTGATTTGTTCAGGGGCTGTCACATGAAGCGACAGCCCTTGAAAAATCAAATATTCCCGGCTTCCAAAGTCCGCGACACGACGTCGCTCCGTCGCATTGCTATATAAGCGCACGCAGCGGCGGCAATGTATTTGTTTTTGGCCGGCGGCACCCGTCACGGGCACTATAGGCGCGGCGTTAGTCCTGACTGATCCCCTTAAGATCCTGCACAAACATCGCTCTGCCCCTTAACAGTGACCCTGGGCTGGACAGAAGGAAATATTACAGGGTTAGGAAGGACCTCAGAGTAAGGGGATTATTCAATAAACTGCGTTGGGGCTTTCTGTGCGGTACCACCGAACTGGCGCGATCGCTGTTTACTAAATAAACTACAGTCGGTATTTATCAAGCAGCGGCGCAGGGAACCACACTCCCGGTCCAGCGGCAACTGTCTTTTAAGTCAATGGCAAGTAACGCCGGATGGGGTGCGATATTGCACATCGCGGTCTGACGAATCTGCCCCTAAGAGGGTCTGATATTAAAATCTCCAAGCTGCAAAACTTGGATCAAAAAAAACACCAAAGAAGACGAGAGAGAAGATAGAGAGGAGGACGGACCCCATTCCCCCCCCCTCCCCCTTCCCACCCATTCCCTCTTTTTGTTATTTTATTTATTTATTTGTTGTTACATGCAAGTATTATAGCATAACTAGGTCAATTTATATGCAGGCCAAAGTACACTGTGTTGTTTGGTGGTAAATTCTCAATAAAATCTGAGTTATAAAAACAAAACACCAATATTTCTTAAAGTCAATAATGTTCTTTGTCTTGAAAGCTATTTTCATTTCTTTTAATTAGGATTACAATGGTAGGTGGTACCTTTTTTTTATCTGGACTGACAAAATATATTCTGGTGACAGGCTCTCGAGAGCTTTCCGGTCAAACATTACTAATGTATAGGGCCACCATTGGGTGAGGTCAGTCTAGATAGCTTTCCCTGGCGTGGCGGAGGAATGGCCCAGCCAATCTCAGAATTCGGGTCCCAACTTTCTTCAGATGGGCTCCCAACCCCCTGCTGGGCCTGGTCAGATGAGGTCCTCCACTTCCTGATTAATGATATTGGCCCTCACCTCTGTCCCCACACCCCCTATCCTCACTCAACAACTGTTGGGGCCCTGGTCAGCGCTTGAGTCCTGGGCCCCAGAAAACCTGATGGCAGACCTGCTTGTCATGAGTCCAGAAAATATTCAGTAATTTAATAATCTGGCACACCAGAGGTTCATTTGAGTGGTAAATTGTATCTTAAAAATACAACATTTTTTTTTATGGAAGGTCAAGCCAGTGCCCTGGTCTAGCTTTCTGTGTTTGTCTAGGAGTGAGGTCATCGGGGGCCAACGCCTCTTTTGGAAAGTAGAGGATTGAAATATGGCGCCACAACTCTTCCTGGCAGTGGACAAAAGCAACAACCCTTTTTAAAGTGACTTGAAAGGGATTCCTCTGGTGTTCTGGCAATTTGTTTGTTCCTCTGGTGTTCTGGCAATTTGTTTGTTCCTCTGGTGTTCTGGCAATTTGTTTGTTCCTCTGGTGTTCTGGCGGGCGATTTGTTGTGATATTATTTGCGCTTGATTTTTCCTTGCACGCGGTGTTCTGGCAATGCCAGAGGGTGTAAGAAGACAGTCAATGTTTGTGTAAATTTACTTAATACTAAATATCATGGTTCTGACAATGATTCACAAGAATAGCAAATATATCTTTGTAACACTTGCGAACAGACGATACCATACTAAACCATCCACGCTTGTGAAACACAAAGCAGTAAACACGAATAGTTTCATGTCTACACGTGTATTTTAATTATACAAAACACAACAGTGAAGATGGTATTTTTCTAAGTATTAAATAAATACAATTATGATTGTCAGGGGAGACCAGGACAAATACACAAGGGATCAATTCGTCAGACAGAACTACAGAGTTAATAAAATGAATTTATTGGAAAATAGTATCCACAACTGTCCAACATAGAAAAACACACATCCAACCGGGGTTACTGGGGTACAGTAACCTACTACCCCTACAGGCCTAGGTGCGTGG
Organism: Ascaphus truei; assembly: GCF_040206685.1. Lineage (NCBI taxonomy): Eukaryota > Metazoa > Chordata > Amphibia > Anura > Ascaphidae > Ascaphus > Ascaphus truei. The sequence continues at coordinate 20,039,483 of NC_134492.1, read as the reverse complement.
ACCTCCGTTATGCCTAGCAGGCACTGCTATCAGAGACCCCAACAGGCACAACAGAAACTCTTAGATCGATGACTGGAACAGGAGCTGGCACTAACTGGGACCACCCTCCCCACCTTTTATACCCCATGGTGACATCATGAATACACATTGGGAGGGTCAATGGCAGGTGCCTGCAATGTTACTTGGCCCCCTGATTGGTGGGTTAAATGCAACATAAGTTCTGTTACATGATAACAATTACATAAAACTAGCAACATTCCACCCCAACACAAAGTTAACCCCTGGTCTCTGAGGTGCTGGAACCAGGCTACACGTTATATTGTTGACAGGTAGTGGTAATGGCAGGCTTAATCTTCATTAAAAGCTGCCAAATCTACCCCTACCGGCACAATGAGCATGTTTCTATATTCAGGCACCTTTTGATTCAAAATTAAAGCTGTTTTTTTTTCCTCCTCCAGCCATAAATGTGGAGACACTGGAGACTGATGAGGCGTGGTTAAGGGCATGCCCAAAAGGTGGGCTTATCCACTTTCCAATGCAGGAAGTTTAGGATATAAAACATGCATTTGGAAATATGAATTTGAAATTCAACATAGAGGGTGTGTTGTCTATCACAGGGGCGCGCAAACTTTTTTTGATGCGCCCCCTCTGTTTTACTCCGTTGGTGTGCCACCCCTTAACTCGCGCGACGTCAAATGACGCCGCGGGGTCATGTGACGTCACGTGACCCGCAACGTCATTTGACGCGTCTGACGTCACGTCGCACGACCACACGAGTCCTGACACCGGCAGAGGTAAGGTAAGTTTAGAGTTGCAGGGCCTCACGCGATCCCCCGGCATTTAATTAAAATGCCTTGGGGGAAGAGCGCGGGGGGGGCCCTGCAACGCCGCGCCCCTCCACAAAAATCTTGCGCACCCCACTTTGCGCACCGCTGGTCTATTGCACACGTGGATTTCCGGATTTCCAACTTCAAGCCACTCTGAAGGAATCTGGCGAAACTGCATATATTATACTGTATGTTTCTCGTAATATTAATTTTCTATATCTAAGCACTGTGCTACTTTTGGATATTAAATAAAAAATATAATAAGTATTGCCTTTTGGACTCTAATGAAGTTTGCACGTTTTGAAGAGAGTGATTGCATATTCTGACACATTTTGCTACAATAGATTTTTGTGTGTTAAGTACCAATGTTTCTTAATAAACCGGGGAGATATTACTTATTTGAGGGACCCTGCGGGGAGAAAAGTGGATCAGCCAGGTAGCTGTGTGTATTACCAGTTGTCACATACACAAGTCACGTGCTCACAGGTGTGCCCTTCGTGACACTGCTGATCTACAGATTATTTGTTCAAAGTAAAGATAAATAAAAGAAAGGCCGTGCTGAAAAAGGTGAGGAGGATATGGGAAGATGTTGGGGGGAGACGTCAGGAAAAGGGAGATGCTAAGAAACAGATTAGAGTCCTAAAATACAGATGTAAGGGGTACAAGAGACAGTGCAATTCCATAAGACCCCTTTCCAGGGTCAGAGAATCTGAAATCTTAATGTGTACTGTAAAGAGGACTCATTCACTAGGGCCCTTCAGAAAAGAAGTTTGTTTGCTTCCCTTTAGGCCCCACTTGCATGAGAAATATATAGGGAGGGACCATAGGATGAGTTGGCACATATATAAGATGCCTAAGAGGCACCTTAGATATATAAAAATGCATCTAAAGCCCTCTCCTGCCTAGAACCTCTCTCACTCACTGCCCCACACATCTGGAATGCCCTTCCCCTCAATATCCGACTGGCGCCCTCTCTCTCCACCTTTAGGACCTTTCTTAATATACAGATTTTTAATGAAGCACATGGGTAGCTCTGCTGGCTGATACTATACACATCATACATCGGCCCCTTACAGATGTACTTACCAGAACACCCTCCGACTGTCTCTGTAAATTCTTCCCACTTAACACTTAGATTGTAAGCTCTTCGGGGCAGGGACTCCCTTTTACTATTGTTACTCTCACGTCTGAAGCGCTTATTCTCACTATGTGTTATATTATTATGTCGTGTATCACTGCTGTGAAGCGCTATGTACCTGGATGGCGCTATGTAAATAAAGATATACATGCATACATTAGCATCAAAAAGACATAATGTGGCGTTTACTCTGCAAAGAACAGCATTTTTGTTCCCGGTTACTGCATTAGAATTTCTTATGCCGCGCATGTTACCGCGATGAGTCCTGCTTTCCTCCATGGGAAGGGTGTGTAAGAAATCTTTGGAGCCTGCTCAGATGCAACAGCAAAAGAATGAAAAGGCTGCTGTGTCAGGCTGCGCTTATAGTGCCTTGTGACGGCGACGCGACGTCGCTCCGAATCAAATACATTGACTCCGTCGCAAGCGCTTATAGTAAGCGCGACGGAGCGACCCAAAATTTTGAAGCCGGGTCTATGTGATTTTTTTTAGAGACAGTCGCCACATGTGACTGTCTCTAAACCAATCAGAGACCGCGGCCCGCCCCCTTTCGTCACGTCGCTGGCGACAGTCGCTGAAAATCAAATGATAACTTTCGCTGGTGGCGATGGGTGACATCATCTGTCGCGTCGCTGTCGCCAGCACTATAAGCGCGGCCTTACACTTCAGCCCGGCGCTGCCACCAGATCAACGTTTACAGCAGAGCAACAAATAGCAGAGAAAGAACATTGGGCACAACAATTGCTTAGAATAGGGGTAGCCAACTCCAGCCATCAAGGGCCACCAACAGGCCAGGTTTTTATGGTATCTTTGATTCGGCACAGGTGGCTTAATCATTGGCTCACTCAACGACTGAGCCACCTGTGCTGAAGCAGGGATATCCTAAAAACCTGGCCTGTTGGTACCTCTTGAGGACTGGACTTGGCCAACCCTGACTTAGAGCTTTGACGGCACCTCCAGTATTTTCTCCCTGTTTCACATCTCCAGTACCTCCCTCCTGTTCTTAGATCTATCTCTGTTCCCTATTCCCTATGTGCCCAATATATTTCCAATGTTCCCTTCACTCTCTTGCCAGTCCTAATTTATTTAGTCTTTCTCTACCTGCTCCGCTCTGCATCAATGTGCCAGAGGAATGTCACACATCTCTGCTCTCCTGCACTCCATTTTGCTGCACCCATGGGTGATCGGGGCTGTCCCAATGGTTCAGTGAGGTGGACCGGTGCTGCAACTCCTCAGCAGCAGCGTCCGGCGGCTCCCCAGCTCTCTGAACACCTGCAATACTCTCCTTCCTCCAGTCGGCAATGGGATCCAACTTCCGCCCGACTAGAGGAGGAAGCTGGGCAGGACCGCTCCTCACCCCAAGGCAAGTATGGGTGTAGGTGTGAGTGTTGGAGTGAGTGGCGAGAAGGGGCTGAGTGGTGAAAGGGTGGGTCTTACCTTCTCCGGAGCCACCCTACTCCTGCAGCGTCACGTTATCATAGCAACCCGACATGAAATGATGCCGCAACATCCCATGGCGACTCATTGCCATGACAACGTGACACTGTGTTGCCATGACAACGCAACGCCACATGACTCCGCAACTCTGCAGGAGGAGGGAAGTTCTTCAAGGAATCGCCCAAGTCGGCAAGTAACTACAATCTTCGTGCATCCATGCCGGTCACTCAGTGACCAGGGCAATGTGACAAAGTAATGTACCCATAGTGACAATGACCTAAGTCACTGCTACAAGAACACTTGTGATTGTGTCTTGCTCTTTAGCTGCTCCAGGTTAGGCTACGGTCCCGCTGCCTGCGCTCAGCACTATAGGTGCAGCCTTAGAAGGGTTACAGGATGCTAAATTCACAAACACGCTCCCTTCACACTTGAACTCGCTTCTCGGAACGCCTATGGAGGAAATCTCACATTCATGCTGATTTTCTGCACTATAAATTTCTCATCTCCTGTTTTAACTCTGCTCTCTCAAGACCAAAACAACACTACTTTTCCTCGCTCATCAACACTCACAAATCAAATCCATGCTGTCTTTTCTCTGTATTGGACTCCCTTCTCCGACCTTCTCCGACTCTCCATCCTTCCTTCACTTCTTCTCAAGCCTTTGTGAACAACTTTAAAGGCAAGGTGGATGCTTTGCCCAATGAGAGTCCTTCTGCCGCCCCCCCCTCCCGCCCCCCCCCCCCTAAACCTCCTTCTTCCACTATTGACTCCTTTTCTCCTGTTACAGAGTTGGAAGTCTGTAAACTGATTTTCTCTTCTCCCTCTACCACATCCCCTCTCGATCCCACCCACTCACACCTTATCAGAAGTCTTACTCCTGTCTCAGTTCCGACTCTCACACATATCTTCAATTCCTCCCTGTCCTGTGGCACTTCCCCATATCCTTTAAGCATCCAGTAGTCACCCCCATTCTCAAAAACACCCTAGAATGTATTAACTACCACCCTGTATCCCTCTTTCCTCCAAACTGCTAGTACATCTTGTGTTCTCCCATATACTCAACTTTCTTAAGTCCCATGCCCTCCTGGACCCTCTACAATCTGGCTTTCATACAGCTCACTCAACAGAGACTGTGCCTACTAAAGTAGATCAAATTAATAAAAAATAAGGACTACATTGATGTATTGATAGTTGGGGCGTGTACCCGGAGTCTCATTGATAGACAACATTTTTGACAACTACATTTCCCGATTCAGCCAGTGTTTCTCAAATGTCTTATATTTCAAGCAGACAACAAAGAACAGGATAAGTTGACACTCATTTCATGCGGTTAACCCTTTGGTTGGCTTGGGACAGTTTTAAAATAAACCCCGGGGCACTACATCTCAATGTAAGAAGTTCTCTCCCCAAATAGAAACGGAGTGGCTGTTGGATGCATACTATGCTGTTATACCTCTCTGTCAAATTGATGGTAGATTTTTTTTTTTATTAAACTCTCCCAACTCCAGACTGGTGCAAAAAAATACTGCCCCGGTATACTAAACAAAAAGAATCCCATTCAAAACACTAGGATTTTATTCAAGCCAGTTTGTTTGTCACAATTGTGCAGTCGTACAGTGGCTGTGAAGCATTTTGCAGTAGGAACAGAAAGCAAAAAAAAAAGTCTAAGGCTACACTTATAGTGCCGGCGACGGAGACGGCAGGCTACGGTCACTGCAAAAATCAAATAGAGATGACTTCCAGCGATCACGACCAAACCGTCGCTCCGTCATATCGAGCTTACTATAAGCACACGCGACGGGGGCAATGCATTTGTTTTCACGCGGCGTCGCCGTCGCTGGCACTATAAGCGCAGCCTAGCACTACAAAAGAAACTGGTAACGCATATACTGTTATAAGGGCCAGCCATGTGCTGCCTGGGCCTCATTTGTGGGGTCAAACGTACGGAAATCATTATTGCGCGATCATTGCCCTTGCATCGCGTTCTCCTTTCCTATGCCATCAGAATTATACATGATGTTGTCATATGCAACATTATACTAGAAGGCTAGTTGAGGAGCCATTTACCCTTCACACTTTTGCTGCAATACGGGGCTGGTCCCTCTGGAAGCAAAATGGTTAAAAGGGCATTTCAATGCATATCCAACTGGGGTGCATTGTGCCCCCCCCCCCACATGGGATGCCCACACAAAGCGTGTCAGAGATCAGAGACAGGACCCCCTCCTGTGCTCACTGTTTACTAGGGACAGCAGAGGTATGATAACAGCTAGGCTAATGCAGGCAGCTGCACCACTAAACAGCATGTCCCCTATTGTGTTTCAGGCAGGGTGGGAACTCCCACTGGAGATAGAGGGAAGACAGGTGAAGTCCTCCCTTCTGCTGCTCTACTGAGTCTGGGAGCCACAAGAGGTTGGAGGGGGGAATTGTGACTTCTTTTACTCCCCTTCTTTTATCTGCAGATTTAGACCCTCCCAATATTGGGCACATAAAATAAGGACACTTCAGTTCCTCTGTCAGTGTGCTGTACTGGAGCTTACAATTAAGAAGGCACTGTAACACAAGCCATCTATTTTCTACGCAGATTTTCTTTCCAGTAACACTTTAAATGTTTTTATGCATTACCTAAAATAGAAATAGTGAAAACTTGCCAGCACATAAAATGTTGAATTTGTTACCCATGGAGACTGCGATGGCAGATACAATAGATATCTTCTTTTTTTTTTAGAAAGGAAAGGTATACAGGGATATACCAAATAAGTAAACGTGGGAAAGATGTTGATGCAGGGTGTAATCTGAATGCTAATATTTGGGGTCAGGAAGGAATTTATTTTTCCCCTTATGAGATATCATTGGATGATATTTCACTGGGTTTTGTGTTTGCCTTCCTCTAGATCAATATCCTGTAAAGTACAAATATAGGGTAAGTATCTGTCGTCTAAATTTAGCATAGGTTGAACTTGATGGACATATGTCTTTTTTCAACTTCATCATCTACTGTAAGTACAGTATGTAACTATCTGATTACATGTTATTATTTAAATGTTAAAAAACATACGTAGAATAAAGGGGGATATAAACAAAGACGAAAACAATTAAGGGATGGAAAGATTATTACAATATAAATATTGTGACCAAACTAACACTGTCAAACGAGTGTGTATAAATAAATGTGTAAATAGTCAACACATTCTCACACTCTCATTCACTTGAGTGGTATGTAACAACGCAATTAACCACCATGCACTTTACGGAGTCTTAGTACAGTATGTTACAGTCTACAGTCTATTATCACTGATATTCATCGATGCTGCTTCACACTTCTATATCGGTTTGTGCAATATGCTTATAGGACTTGAATATGTGTGACACAGTGTGGATAGGACTCAGTAAGATGAAAGTGACCGTGTACATTAAATGCATAATTGTCACCAAACCGGCTGCAAATAATCACAGGCGAAGAACTTCCCTGAAACTTGCTGGGGATTCATCAAACCAATCATCAATCTTCAAGTTGCTGAAGGTTCTGACCCTCAACCAATGCAAGACAGACAGAGGAGCTCTCCTCAGGTCTCACACAGGGGCAGGGATAGGTACAATAGGCACATCTGGCTTTATTAGGTACAGAACATAGAAAATAGGTACAGTTCCTGCTATATAGGTACAGCTGGAGGGTATGATCTATGCTATCCAAGGACAGACAGAATTGTCTATCAGCAAGTGGAGATGTGTGCTTATTTTCTCCAGTGCTAGGATACATTGGTCTGGACACTCCCCCCGCGCCCAACAAAAATGTCAGCCGACAGCTTGCTAAAAAGATCACTTGCTACCACATTGAAACATTACAGTCTTTAGTCTTCATGCCACCTTGTCTTATTTTTATTATTATCATTGTTTATTTGTAAAGCGCCAACATATTGTGCAGCGCGGTACAATGGGGGTACAGAGTTATGTATATTACATAAACAGAGTGACATACCCAATAAGGACAAATAAGCACAAACAGATACAGAAGGGAATGAGGACCCTGCTCTAGGCAATGATTAAACAAAAGGTAAAGTGGCTGCTCATTGTGGGGGTGGAGTATATGTCGGGATGGAGTATGGTCCAGCTGCACAGCTGATCCTATTAAGGTTTGGGGGTGTAGATGCTAGGGGGCGTTAGATAGCAGGGAGTTTGGTCTTATTCGATCTGCTAGTTTCAAGCATTGGAAATCTAAATGTGAAACAAATTCCCTAAATCACCAATTCTAACATCTCCATGCCAACTTCAGAGTGGGATCTCAGCTAAGAAAGTGGCTCTCTTAAAGCATCCAACCAAGACATGTAGACTGCTGCCAAAATGAGAAAGTGCATTCCAGCTGCCAGGCTCATACCAACTGCAACGCAGTTATTTACAATCTGCAATAACATGAAATATTGTCATAGATTCAAGTTGGAGCACTTGTCCTTATCCAGGTAGCTGCACTACACACTGAGCATAGACCAGGTGCTGATTTCTTTTATTATCACATCCCATATTCTGATGGAAACACAGAGATAACAGTAATGGTAGAACATAGTATGTCTCCGGTACTGAAGGGGCAGCATAAGACACATGAAATTAAAAGGAGCATAATCATTGCTGTAATGGCAGGGGGACCGGGTGGGGTCAAACACTCACTAGTGCATAAATGGATAATAACATATAGGTTACCATACAGGTAGGGTCTGGATTTTGTCTTCTGCCATCAGGTAACTCTTTTTGCTCCCTTTTCATCTATATACTCCATCCGATCTTTATAAATGCTCCGATCGATGTGCCATATTCTTAGTAACTTGCGCTCTTGAGCTCTTGCTTTACCTTGTAACCACTGCTTCCTGAACATATCTACTAAATTCATAGTATTTCCAGGTACATAAGGGTATTCATAACCCCAAGTTTTCTTGACACGAACTCGGATCATCCAATCAGCCCGACTCAACCGGATGAGTTTACAGCCCATCGGAGCACCGGGTAAAACCCAGACCAATGGCTTCGCTTTGGGAAGCTCAGCCATAGCCATGTCCCATTGTATATTGTCGCTGAAATATAAGCGATCATCAAGTTCTTCAGTGTGCTGTTACCCCTTTGGCCAGACACCATACGTGTCATACCAGCCGGCAGCAAATCTGTGCTATCGTGGTACTTCCTTAGCGGGGGTCATTTCAGACTCAGGGGTGGCCTGGTGAATAGTGAGATCTGACAGAACGGGGGCCACTGGGCATTGGCCCAAGGAGGAGGGAGAGGGCACACCATTGTTGGAATCACTGGAGGCCACACAACCTCCCGTAGCAACAGAGTAAACTGCATTAGCTGGTTCCGCAGGCTCAGCCACTTGCGGAACTTCTGGGGGAGCCACGGTCAGCTCTTGGACAGAGTCGCCCTCCGGCGGGCCTGCCAGAATGTCTCTGGAGGCATCTCAGCAACTGTAGGGATTGTGACAGTATCGCTCCTCACTTCTGGCTTGGAACTCGCAGGTTGAGCATTGCTGATTCCTTCCGCAGACCCAGGTCGACTGATATACGTAGGAGGTGCTTCGGATTCTGCAGGAATCTCAGGGACGCATCCATCGGTCTCACTAGGGACCAGTCCTCTGGGGCAGAATTTATCAGTGACTCCATCGTTCAATGTACATGCTGCTGCATGTAGGCCTCGTTCAGGGTGCAGGCTTCGGAGGGAGGGCGTGCTGCCGTGCGAGCTGCCGTGGGACACAAAGTATTCAAATTGAATACTGGTTGTCAGGGTAGCAGCTGCCCTGTCTCCGAAGCCAGGAGTTGACGCTGGCTACAGTTTCAATAAACAAAAAATTAGTTTTTTGAAGCTGCAGCAGCGTCACTGGGACCTCGGCAGCCAATGAAATCATTCTTGAGAATGATTTTAAGACTGCAACCTCGATACCTAACCTCACGTCTGTAGCCCCGCCCCCTCCTCAACTCCTGAAAAAGTCTGCTGGGGATGAACACACATCGCCCAGCAGACTGCGGCCCTCCCTCCCGAACGCCCTCCCTCCAACTCCTGCCTCTGGCACCCTGAACGAGGCCTAAGGCAATCCGCACTCCGCACGCTTGGCAGTGCTTGATAAGGCTCCTCCTGGACGTCGACGTCCAAAGCAAGCAGCTTGCAGGAACTCTGTATCTCCTACAGTAATGACAAAAACTCTGCCGGGGATGTCAAAGTGCAATAGCTGTGGAGTACTGGTAGCAGTTGCTATCTCACCGACTCACCTAATCCACAGTGAAATAGTCCAGCACTCACAATCACGAGAGTAACAGTGGAGGGATTCTGCCGGTTGGCACCGGTTCCGGCAAACTTTTCATAGTTCGCAGTACCGGTGTGACCAGCCGTTCCTTCCCCCCCTCTAGGACTCTAGTTCTGCGTCCTGCACAATAGTTGTGCAAGGACCCCATGGGGAGAACCACTCAGCCGCCACTCTGCCACTCACCTTCATGGTACCGCATCAGAGGGGGGGATCAGGGGGGGTACGGAAGCCGATTATCCAGTTGCGCAAACGCACTGTGGAGGGGAAACCTGGCACGTAATTCCATCCAAGCGCTTCAAAGAAGGAGTACCTGCCCGCCGCTGCTCCGTTCTCTGACTGAGACCAATCTTCCGTTTACCAGATGAGTGCAGTAGCGGCTCCGTTAAACCGCCGGCAACCCTCCACCCCCCCCCCCCCCCGCCCACGCTGCTGTTCAGCTGACTAAAAAAAACTTATGGACATTTGGATTGCACTGGTTCCCCCTGGTCTCTCTCTCCCCCCTGGTCTCTCTCTCCCCCCTGGTCTCTCTCTCTCTTCCCCCCCCCCCCCGGTCTCTCTCTCTCTCCCCCTGGTCTCTCATCCCCCTCCCTGGTCTCTCTTCCTCCCCTCCAGTCTCTCCCCCCCCCAACTGGTCTCTCTTCCCCCCCCCCCTCACCTGGTCTCTCTTCTCCCCCCCATGGTCTCTCTCTCCCCCTGGTCTCTCTCTCTCCCCCTGGTCTCTCTCTCTCTCCCGCGTGTGTTCATAATAAAGAGCTATTTTACAAAGTAATTCCCCACCTGTTCTCTCTCCCCCCCTGGTCTCTCTCCCCCCCTGGTCTCTCTTCCCCCCCCGGTCTCTCTTCCCCCCCCCCCCCGGTCTCTCTTCTCCCCCCCCCCCGGTCTCTCTTCCCCCCCCCCCCGGTCTCTCTTCCCCCCCCCCCCGGTCTCTCTTCCCCCCAGGTCTCTCTCTCTTCCCCCCCCCTGGTCTCTCTCTCTCCCCCCTGGTCTCTCTCCCCCATCTCTCTCTCCCCGCCCCCGTCTCTGTCTTAAACAACCCCTACCAAAAACGATTTAGAATATGTACCAACAATTTAGATGTACATTAACAGCTGCTAAAATTGCAACATGTTGTCAAGACTGATTCCAGCATTCATTTAATTATTTTATAATGGAACCTGAAACAATGTAACAATGTATCTCTGCCACACGTTACACATCAAAGCTTAGATTTCAGCGCCTACATTTTCGTTCTTTACAAACACCTATAATTCCATATCGCTAATTACATCTGCAGAATTCATGACTAATGAATGAGTCCAAACTACTTTTACAATTATTTCCCTGGCAAATTTCACCTTTTTCCTTAAAATACATGTTACTTTTTCGCACTCCCTGGATGTTTTCTGCCAATAAGTTTTTTTTAATTTATTTATTTGTTTGTTGTTCAGACAGAAATAATTAGGCTGAATTTCTGTGGGTTCAAAGGGGGATTTCTTCTGTTTATTGGCAAAGGCTATTCTGGTTTAAAAATGGTAGCCAGTTAAAGCTGCAGTGGTATCTGCAAACTGTTAGCAGAGAGTCCTGCCACTAAGCATGGGGTTTAATTTGGGGGGTGTGGAGGGTCTTCACATTTTGCTGCTGGATAAAAGGGGTCCATATAACCGGCGTGAGTAGCACCCCTGCCTATGTGAAGACCCACCCCCAAATGAAACCCCATGCTTAGTGTAAACAGTATAGATTGTTATGGAATAGAGAAAAGAACCAGATAACATGTGGTTCCCGTACGAACTGCTCCAGTGTGTGTGTGTGTGTGTGTGTGTGTGTGTGTGTGTGTGTGTGTGTGTGTGTGTGTGTGTGTGTGTGTGTGTGTGTGTGTGTGTGTGTGTGTGTGTGTGTGTGTGTGTGTGTGTGTGTGTGTTCTTCTTTTTTGGTTTAACTCCTCCTGTGGGATCCACAATGCACCAGCACTGAAATTATTCATCTTCATTATACAATACACCCTATTAAAAGTCTGATGAATGAGTTAAACCCTTCAATACTAGGTGTTTGCATAGTTGTATATCCAGGCTGAGAGCGAGCGCAACTTCCGCTCAGCGCGATCAAACACAGTGTGACACAAATCGCCCCTGCTCTCACTGCAGGGTGCGCGAGCAAGAGCGCGCAAGCAAGAGCGTGCGAGCAAGAGCGCGCGAGCAAGAGTGCGCAAGCAAGAGCGCGCGAGCAAGAGCGCGCGAGCTTCCAGCCTGGCCACGGCCTTGTCTGTGTATGCACTAAAAATAATGATCACTGGATATTGATCACAGCGTAGGTTCTATGCTTCAGCAATAACTTAATCAATACTTATTTGCTCATGTATTACCCAAACATTCTAAACATGCCTTAGGAAAATCTAAGATATTTCTGCAGCCAGACACAGCGGGGGTCCCTGCAGTCCCATTCAAACGAAGGGAACAAACCCCGCTGTGTTAATCCGATGGGCCATTAGTCTGGCTGCAGAAAAATCTCAGAGAAATGATGGGCCATTAGTCTGGCTGCAGAAAAATCTCACAGAAATGTTGCAGTGTTTCTGTGAGATAGCCACAGATTTTCCTGGGCTAGCAGGAGAGAACAGGGAGGGGCGGGGGGGGGGGGGGGGATCGGTCACCAACCGATAAGGTAAGTAAAAAGAGATCAAATGGTGATCACTCTGTTCCCAACAAATATTGGGGAACACGTAGTAAGCTCAAAGAGTATCTAATGAACCGTTCCCTTTAGTCATACATATCTTATTTTATAGTAGTGTAGGTGGTGTTAAAACTAATATCAACCAGTGTCTATCACCTCTCTCACGGGCTCACCGCTGAGTTCACACATTCATCTCGGTTTAATTGTTTACAAAATTACACATTTCAGCCCCAAAAATGAAGCGACAACAGGTATTATTACATTATTTAATATAAAAAAAAAAAACAAGATCTGCAACATGGAATGAAGATCCCCGGGAACATCTAACACCAAGAGATGATGAAATATCCGCTTCCCATACAAGAGATGAGGATCGAGCAGCTGCTCTTCCTGACTGCTGGAATATGAAGCAGGTCGAGGAATTACAGAGAAAATATGATGGTTTGGCTGTTCGCAACAAGAAACTGGGTTGTGATCACTGCGCCAAATTTGATTCCGTAAACGTGAAAGGAATTCATGTAGCGCAGGAACGGAAAGGCGGCAGTATTGAAGCATCAGGAAAAAATAAAGTCGTCCAGCGAGCTTCTCTCCGGAAAAAAAATGAATGAACACTTTTTTCATCACAGGCACACGGTATATGTGTGGCACAACTGAAATGTCGTACTGGTGCTGTAATTACCAAATGCATAGATAAAATTAACCAAAAATATATCAGCTCTACATGTAAAGTCTTCAATACAGTTTACAGCAAAGCAAAAAGAAATAGGTCATTTTCTGACATTGAAGATCAGATCAAACTGCAAATAAAAAATGGTTTGGATGTGGGAGTGGTACTCCATTCTCGGAAAGCTGCTGTCACAATAGTTGATCTCATTGCAAGAGAAATGTAAAAATATATATTTACTAATGTAACGGTGTTTCTGAACCGGCCTGACCCACCCAATCTCACATTGGCCCCTGCGGTCTAACCGGCCCCCATTACAGTGTGGTAGTGTCTGGTGGTGCACCTGTTGGCAACAGGACTCCTGAGTCTCCCGCATGATGGTGTATGGGGAGGACCCGTCCAGACAGGCAGCTGAGGTAGTATGCTGAGTCTCACCTAGTTCCAGTGCAGCGCCTCCACCTCATCAGGGTCCCTGCGTCCGCAAGTGGATGATCCTGTTGAGGAACTCCTCCGTGGTGCTCCTCTCTGTACATTCACTCCACACATGTACACGAGAGGGTTTGTGAATGAGAACATCTTTATTGGTTGATGTGGGCTAGCTGCCCCTCGCAGTAGATTCTTAGCCACTCATGTCCAGTCAGTGCCTCCCTTTAAAAGGTGTATCTCTCCTTAAATAGGGATTCCCTATCCCCGCAGGGATCACTGCCCTGTGCCAGGTCCCTGGACACAGTCTCCTCTTCAGTTACTATAACATAACTAGAACTCTTATCAACTCAGGCTAGTACTTGAACTTGAACTCCTGCCAGAACTGGATGCAGATCTCACTTTAGACTCAGTGCTGTGCCTTATGTACACTCTGGAAGCTGACACACCTCTGACTTCACTAACCATGGAGTCAGAGCATGTGACTACTCCCATCCATACACAGGGCACCCCACCAGGGTGTGAGGGCAAACCTCCATAATTACTGCTGGCATACCCACAACTTACCAGGCCTTACTGTCAGCAGGAGAGATGACTGTAGCCATTTTACATGACCGCTACACTAAAATAATAGAAAAAAAATTAAAAAAATTTGTGTCATCATTGATGAAGCTTCAAACATATCTAAAGCTGCGGCCACGCTGCCGCTGAGCGCGCTCATGCTTGAGAGCGGTGACGTCAACAAGTCTCCAAGCACGAGCGCAGTCTGTCCTGCATAATTTTGCAAGTGCGAGTGGGGGGTAGGGGAGGTGGTCAAGGATCGGGGCTATTACTGTTTGTAATGTTTGTTTGTGTGTGTGTGTGACTGTGTGTGTGGCTGTGTGCTGTGTGCATTGACTGCTGCTGAGCGCGCCTCAAAGTCAATTTTGTTTGTCTCCCCAAGCGCCAAGCTTGGGAGAGCATATGTGCGCGCTCACGAGCGCACGCCGCGTGATCGTGGACGCAGCCTAATAAAGCAGTGATCATAATTTTTGTTGGGAGATTGTCATCTATCGCCTCCAATTTTCCTCGATTTGATTGAGCTGGAAGCACAGGATGCTGAGACTATACACTAAACTTTGTTAAAAAGTTTGTGTGATGTTGGATTTGTTATTGGATATTTGAGAAATAATTTGGTTGCATTTTGTTCTGATGGTGCAAGTTTAATGCTTGGTTGCAAATCAGGGGTGAGCACCAAGCCTTACAAAAGACTTTCCAGGCATCATCATTTGGCATTGTTTAAATCACCATCTGCAACTTGTCTTAGATGATTCTATCACTGAAATAAAATAGGTGAATCGCTTCAAAATGTTCATAGATAAAATCTACACGATTTTTCACTAATGAAACAAAAATGAAATGGCCCTTTTCAAAATTTCAGAAGAACTTGGACTAGAAATGACGAAGATTGGTAGAGTTTTGGGACCAAGATGGCTGCTTGCAGCTTGAGATCAACACTTTCTGTATAGCGTGCTTACTGTATATCCAGCTTTATACAAATATTTTTATCCACATAAACAATATTCAGGAATGGCTTCCTGTCTCCGCAACAGATTCTTCATAGACGATTTAGCATTAATGATAGATATATTGCAAGAAATGCCCTTACTTTCTAATGCCCTTCAAAACAGAAATATAAATTTAGTAAAAGCTGAAAAATGTATAAAAACATCCATTGGCGCATTTGAAATGCTCAAAGGAAGCCGCGGAAACGTTGAAAAGAAAGTTGATCCTACCACAAATTCTGACACTTTTAAATGTATTGACTGTGTTGAGAATAAAAAAATATGTAAATCTTCCTCGTCAAAAACTACTGGAAGCCGTTATCAGTAATATGAAAGCCAGGTTGATGGACAGTGATCACTTAAAATCAGGATATAAAGCGCAAAATAACGATAATACAATTTATGAAATAGTAGACACACTAGAGCCAGATTGTTAGCATATTGATGAAGTTGTTGTCACTTGGAAAGCCTCCGAAGCAAAACTGTGTGAATTCAACAAACGCTTTCATCATAAAATCAACATCAATGATTTCCGCCACTATGTGGAAAATGTTCTAAAAAAAAAAAAAAATCGACACAACCATGAGATTCCAAGTACTGTACAAAGGGCAAAAAAGATTATCAGTACCGTTGCTGTTAGTTCTGCGGAGGCAGAGAGAGGGTTTTCTACAATGAATAATATATATTCAGATAAAGAAGAAATCCTAGGATTGCAGCGGTGCACAGGCAAATAGGAGAAGGGGACCAGCAAGGTGTGGGTTAAAAATATGTTTCGGACAGAAATTGTCCTTTATCAAAGAGCTGATTCGCGTCATTCGCCCTTACAGTCTTATAGAGCACTCCCCGCCCACCTACGTCATCACGCTGCGTGATTTCGGCGCGAAAATCGCCGATGTACGACCTCATTGGTCGGAGCTATCAGCCAATAAGACAGCTCAATGCCAAAGGTGTGTAGCGAGGGGAGGGGAGTGACGCGCTTCTCTCACCAGCACGCAGACCCCTCCGCTGACACACATAGCAACGCTGCCTGGTTACACTTCCTGATCCCTAACAAAAACAGTGAACCTCCTGTCAGTGTATAGGTGTATATATAGATGAACGGGTAGGCGGGGAGGGGGGGGGAGGGGGGGGAGGAAGCAAAAGACTGTTAAGGAGGAAAGAAAAAATATATAAAATTAGCATAGCAATACATACTAGACTAAACTAAACTAAAATTGACAGATTGATTTTACAAATGTCTTTATTATATAGTCAATTGAAACAAGACATGATTACACATTGTTCCTTGACTTTATATATTGCCTCCATTTCAGTCTTAGATTCGCAATCCAATTGTTAACTGTTTTTAATATGTGATGTAAATGTTGTAATGTGTTTAGTCTAGTATGTATTGCTATGCTAATTTTATATATTTTTTCTTTCCTCCTTAACAGTCTTTTGCTTCCTCCCCCCCCTCTTCCTTCCCATCCCGCCTACCCGTTCATCCGTATATACACCTAACTATGTACACTGACAGGAGGTTCACTGTTTTTGTTAGGGATCAGGAAGTGTAACCAGGCAGCGTTGCTATGTGTGTCAGCGGAGGGGTCTGCGTGCTGGTGAGAGAAGCGCGTCACTCCCCATCCCTCGCTACACACCTTTGGCATTGAGCTGTCTTATTGGCTGATAGCTCCGACCAATGAGGTCGTACATCGGCGATTTTCACGCCGAAATCACGCAGCGTGATGACGTAGGTGGGCGGGGAGTGCTCTATAAGACTGTAAGGGCGAATGACGCGAATCAGCTCTTTGATAAAGGACAATTTCTGTCCGAAACGCGTCAGAGTGTGTGTCCCCCGTTACCATGCAGATTCAATAAACATATTTTTAACCCACACCTTGCTGGTCTCCTTCTCCTATTTGCCTGTGCACCGCTGCAATCCTAGGATTTCTTCTCTACATCAACTCTGAGCTTGCTGCACACACCACAGGAAGCTGCCATTTGTGAGTATTGCCTTTCTCCTTCACGAGGGGATTTGATGACCAGGAACAGTGTTGCCAAGATGTCCTGTCCAGCGGAGTCAAAAAGTTTGATGGTATGTTAACCCCTTACTTACTCCTACCTATGAACAGTTATACCATATAGCTACACTGCTGCACTTCAGAACACTGGGTCCAATGCTCTATCTCTTGGCTTCAGGTGCTTCCTTTACACCATGATATGTGGACATTAACTCTTCAAGTGACATTTGAGTCCAAGTCGGATTGAGCACTGTTGTTGGGACCTGTGCCCCAAACTACCTACTATATTCAGATAAAAGAAGCCGCCTCAGAGTTCAGAATGTCGCAAATTTGATGGCCATTAATATGATTGGCCTCCCATTGGATTCGTGGGACCCCCACTCCTTCAGTTCAAACGTGGCTGAGAATTAACCCCACCGCCGATGACAACAGGGGGAAACATGGACGAAGGAAACAGTATAATGATAATCAAGTAACAATAGGGAAATATTTCAAGGAAGGCAAATAAATAATTTCAATCAAATATTGTTGGTTTTTATTTTTCACTATAAAATGGCGGTACGGTGAGAGAGAACCTGTTGCTAAAATGTTTGACTCCCACCCCTGGAGAGTCCGTAGTAGAGTCACTCCCTGTTCCACATGCTTTCTTCTCTCTGTAATCCTCAAAACCTCTCCTGACAAACTAGGGGAGGATCATGGCGTGGCCCGCATCGATCTGTATCCACAGTCACTTTCGGGAAAGTCCGGAGGCAAGAGCGTGGCCGCATACTTTGCGTTACTGGGCAACGGGCTCGGCACATCATTGCCGCTATACACTCTGTTTGGGAATCTCCATCTCTCTTGACTTGGCAGGAACACTGTCCCTATTAGCTGATCGGGAGATGCTGTCCCTATAAACTGGATGGGAACGCTGTGCCACTTGACTTGTGCAGATCATTTCTGTTAGCGAGGGGTTTGGCTTACTACGATTTTGCTGTTGAGGGGCTCACAGTCCTAAGTAAACTTAGCTTTGCTCAACAGTCACTTATTTCTCATATACATTCACACTTTCCTCAAAGACGCCCATTTTGGCTCTGTAGTAGGCAAGTCCCACTGAGTGCAGACCACCGCCATTTTGAGTACAACAGTCGGTATTCAGGATTGATCCAATTTCAACGTTGGTGTATGGGTAAAGCTTTGCAATACATAGTCCACATAAAACAAACTATTCACCGTAAAAGTTCCAAAATGGGCAAAACATAAACATTCTTCCTTTCCCTCTCTCTCTCTTGCTTAGTCCCACGTTGGGCGCCAAATGTAACCCTCCATGCCTGGCTTCATAGGGAGGCTAAATCGGTGTGTTACTTATATGGCTACTTCGCATTGTTTACCTTGACTCAGGGTGCTGGCATTCGAGCGGCTGAGCAATGAGGTAGCAAGGTTGTAAAATAATGGGGGTCAGGAACTTTTCTAGTACAACCGTCATTTATCCATGTCCCCACCTCAGGGACCGCTCACGCATATCTTGACATGCTGTACAGAGTTTTATACAAAGACATACACAAATACTTCTCTTCCATCTATGCCCACTCTTAACACTTAGATGGAGGTACTCTGACTTATTGCTTGGGTAGTTGTGGGACCTAGTCCCCCTTGTCTCTTCAGAACCCTTTAGATAGTGATCCGACTATTCAGGGCCCCTACGGGAAATCATGATAGGTCTCATTGTGCTTGACCCAATACCTTGCTGTCTGTATTTGGGAACTGCCACTTCCACACAGACTGATGAAGAACTTTAGCCATAATCCGTGGATAGAGCTGATCAGCAGGCATTCGGAGCTCTTTTTTATTGCGACCCGCTATGGCGTGCCGTATTCCTTTTACTGAACTGTACAGGACTCTTTTCCATCTTTAGTAATGGAAATAATATTATTATTGAAGTATTTAACTTTATACGTATTACCAGTGGTTGACAAATCACCAAAAAATCTACTCGCCACACAAAAAAATCTACTCGCCACCTAGTACCAAACGTGTGCTGCTTGGGCCAATATTTACTCGCCCGGGGGTTAAATCCACTCGCCCGGGGCGAGCAAATGTATAGGTTTGTCGAACACTGCGTATTACCATATATGTTTTGTCAATTGGATGTAGCATTGGGCTCCCCTGTCTTTTGTTGTATACATTTGCCACGCTCATTGGCACTCCTTTTGACACACACACACACACACACACACACACACACACACACACACACACACACACACACACACACACACACACACACACACACACACACACACACACACACACACACACATATGTGGTGGGTGTTGGGGTTTGAGCTTGCTAGGAATGAGTGTGTTAATTCAATTTCTAACTGGCAACAGTTGTTTGGAGGTAGGTGGCTCTTCCTCCCAGAGCTCACCCCTCCCCACCTTTTTAACTTGGGAGGTTTTTCATTTTGCTGTATGGACAGGACCTACTGTGGTTGTTCCCACTCATACAGAGGTTAAAGGGAAGGTTCACAGTGTAGTATTAGGACCTGCAAATTTGGTAATGCCTTGACGTTGGTATACAGGTTTATGACGCTTTGGCCAAAGGGTTTAACTAAATGACCAAGAAAATATTATTATTTAAGTATTTAACTTTATACTTATTACCATATATGTTTTGTCAATTGGATGTAGCATTAGGCTCCCTTGTCTTTTGTTGTATACATTTGCCACGCTTAGTTGCACTCTTTTTTACATATATATATATATATATATATATATATATATATATAGTGGTCGACAAATCACCAAAAAATCTACTCGCCGAACAAAAAAATCTACTCGCCACCTAGTACCACACGTGTGCTGCTTGGGCCAATAGGAGCTCGCCACGATGTTAAATCCACTCGCCTGGGGCGAGCAAATGTATAGGTTTGTCAAACACTGTTTTTTATATATATATATATATATATATATATATATATATATATATATATATATATATATATATATATATATATATATATGATGTGGTGGGTGTTGGAGTTTGAGCTTGCTGGGAAGGTGTGTGTTTCATCTTTAGGGGCTCCTTACTTTAGGTGTACTGGCCCTATCTGCATCATAACAAAACCGGGCAGCCTGATCTATGCTATCACCTTATTAACATACCCATCTACACTCCCCGAGGCTCCGCTCCTCTGGACCTTCGGGAACCTAACCTAACAGTCCCTCATCCTTAAATACCCCTGTGTGATGTATTGATCCCCATAGCAACCAGGGTGGGGCCAGCATATACCAGTATTGTTAGTAACCCTTTAAGAGGGGGTTACATATATATAAAAAATTAATAGGTTTGGAGCAGATGGTCTCCGTAGCTGAACCCGATTAATTTCAGCTCCGGGGACTCCTGTCTCCTGAGGAACACCCCTGGGTCGATGTTGCCAGTATCTCTCTGCAGTTTAAATGTCACAGCTTCCCATTGGCCCATGTGACCTGGAAATTTAAACCGAAGAGAGATACCAGCACCCAATACGGAAGTGTGTATCTCAGGAAGCAGGCGTCCCTGTAGCGTAAATTAATAGGGTTCAGTTAAGGACCCCCTGCTTCTAACCTATTTTTTTTTTAAATGTAAATAAAAACGGGGACATTTTAAGTCCCCATTACGTATCGTCCTTTTTGGGACTGACCCGCGGAAATCCCGGGGTCAAGTGAACCGTCCGATCCGGGGTTTTCGCCCATCTCGTTATATAACCCATTAACTGTGAGCAAATGGATCAAATCCCACTAACGAAGACCTGCAGGGCCATATTATTAAGCATTCAATCACGCACCTTACAGCACCGCTTGGTAAAGATGCCCAGTCACCTGAATGGGCAGGAAGGTGTTTTGTAGCACAAAGGGTGTCTCCCAGAATAGCACTTTAGTAAATCCAGCTCCTAATGTTCCAACTTTAACTTAACCCTTTATGTTCCTATTCCATATGCTGTGATGCCGCCTTCCCCATGCTGGTGGAGATTTAGTCCCGGCCATTTAAATGTATCTGTCTCTCTCGATTGCTGCAGCTCCCTTTTTGTACATTCCTGGCAATTATAATAATGTTGTACTGAAGAAAATCCAGCACACCCTAATAATAGATACAAAGTCACTGGTATATAACCAATTTGAAAATGTAATCAGTGCACAAATAAGTCAAACAACTGACAACGCCACACTAGGAGAACAGATAAAATATAGGTAGGGCCATACGTGGGATGTACAGGAGGATAAGGGATAAAGGAAAAGTAGGATGGGACAACAAAGGGAAGGTGAGGTGAATGGTGGAAGGGGAACAAAGAAAACAAAAAAAACAAAAAAAAGTTGGTCACAAAGGGGGAGTATTTGGGGGCAACGTTTCGGGACTTGTCCCTTCGTCAGGCCCGTTCCCCTCAGTCCCAGGGGGACAAGAGGGTACTTCCCTAGCCCCAGAACCCACAACAACAGAACTGACCCTAAGTAAAAACAATAGAAGACCCTCCACAAATTGTAAGTAATATTCTAATTAAATACACATACAATATCCCTAAACTAATTGGCAAAATAAATCCACAGTTTAACTTTTGTGTAGATATATTCAGGGACAGACTACATGCAATCAGCTACAATGTATTAGTGAACTAGCAACAACTGAGAACACCAGAGAACAGCAAAGAGAGGAGGCAAATCAGGAGTAATGCAAACCAGACAGTCCTTGACACCCCGCTTTGTGTATATTTATCTACTTTCTGTGAGTGCTGTCTATTACTTTTGTCTAAATTATAATAATGTTGTTTTCTCTTGCATTGCGCTGACAGTGCACGCAGTGCTGTACACGGAATTTTTGCAGGCACGGGTTCCTGCCCCGTAGAGCTTACAATCTATGATTTTGGTGCCTGAGGCACAGGGAGATAAAGTGACTTGCCCAAGGTCACAAGGAGCTGACACCGGGAATTGAACCAGGTTCCCCTGCTTCAAACTCAGTGCCATTGTTTACTTTGAGTCAATTCTTAGTTCTTCATTAGAGGAAAATCTCTCAGAAGTGTGGCAGCGTCATTAGATCCGCTAATTAGCCAGAGAATCAATGAAAACAGACCGAGAAAGAGCAAAAGTGCCCAATTGAAACAAGAGTGTTAAAGCAAAACTTTTATACAGCAAGGCCCCAGGCATGCGGCGGGTTCCGTTCTATGGGCCCACCGCAAAGTGAAAATCGCTGGAAAGCGGAACTGGTGATTTTCGGAATGTGCGCATGCGCAAACCGGCAATTCCCCCCTTCTGCGCATGCGCAACCTCTGTTCGGCGCGCGCAACCTTTGTTCGGCGCATGCACACCCTCATGAGCCGCCCGTTCTGCGCATGCGCGTCCCCTGGCTTCCCTGTTCTGCGCATGCGCAGACATGGCGGCCCCCTTCTCGGTACCGCCGTATCAGCGGATTGCCGAGAAGCGGGGCCTTCCTGTAATAGGATTTTGCATGGCGGCGGCAAAATTCTCAGTCTACACAAAACACCATTTTTTCCGTGTGATATTAAAGGGTTTGCAGTTCTATAGCCCCTACCACTTTGCATGATGTGGCTGAGCCCCTGGTGACAGCAGGTATGTATGTTTTTATATAGCGCCATTAATGTACATAGCGCGTCACAGCAGTAATACACGTGACAATCATATAAATAACAAATATTATTACATAGAGGGGAGAAGTGCTTCAGACATAAAAGTAACATTTAGGAAAAGGAGTCCCTGCTCCGAAGAGCTTACAATCTAATTTGCGGGTGATTCCTCTGTTATGCAGAACTGCTAATCTGACAGATCTGGAGTCACTATCTTGTTAAACGCCACACATGGAACTAATTAGGTGTTTGTAATCTGCTTGCAAAGCCCTTATCAGATTACTTTGATATGGGGGACACAGCACCCAGAACGTGGCAGAAGTAACGTGGTCTACTGGAGGGAGTCAAGCAAAACTTGATCTGAGATTCTCAAAGGGAATCAGGAGTCTCTTGTGCAGAATGACGGTCTTGTCCTTCATTTGCTGTATTGTGGGTAGCGTGCTGTAATATTGGAGTAGGTGCGTATTTGAAAGGTGCAGTCCCCAGCGGGACTGAATTTATTTCATGGTAAATATTTTTCAATCTTGAAAAAAATAAAAGCTGTATCCTTACAATGTATGTAAACCCGGAATTTAGGATGGATTTTGCTGCAGTTATTTCTGCGTTATCTTGCACCCTTTCCTAACCGCTCCTCAAAATGAATGATGTATCAAGTTCCAGATTTATTTGAAATAGGCATGTCAAATGTGTGTGCTCTCAAAACATATATAGACACCATCCGCTTCAATTGCTTTGCATCAGCAAATAACTTAGCGCAGTGCAACCTACTTCACAAATTGCTTCTGCTTCTCTTGCTTTTTACCCCTATCCTTTACAAACATTATAAGTAGGGATTCCAGTTGTGTGAAATCAGTGTTTATTTATTTTTTTGTTCCAGTGTTTTCATTTGAATAAAAAAAAAAAAAAAAACCTAATCTGTGTTTATCAGTGTTAACAGTAAAAAAAAAATAATAATTTCAGATTCATTTGAATTCCCTGTTTATCTGGGCACTTTTATTTGTAGTTTCCATACCTCCTTTGGCGTGCCTTTGTATCCGATCTGCAGCTGTGATTGCTACAGAAAGTCTAATTGAATAAGAAATCATGTTTCATTTCCTGTACTTTTATCGCTTTTATCCAGAAGTCAGACTATCAGTTGGAGGTGTTGTTTCTGTGTTATTCCGGAATCCCTAATTCTAAGCAACTTTTATACTGCACGGACAGCGACATTAATATCCCACTATTTGCATCTGACATTGGTTTGGCTGAACCTTTTTTTATCAGTATTGCCATATTCTTTGTAGCAGCGTTACATATATTTATTTATGTATATGTTTATTTACATAGCGTTTCACAGCAGTAATGCACGTGACAATAAAATAACATATTATGGGAATAGGAGTTTCAGAAATAAAAGTAACATTATATAGCGCCATTAATATACATAGCGCTTCACAGCAGTAATACACGTGACAATCATATAAATAACAAATAATATAAACAACACATAAAGGGGAGAAGTGCTTCAGGCATAAAAGTCACATTTAGGAAAAGGAGTCCCTGCCCCGAAGAGCTTACAATCTAAGTGCAATCTAAGTCTTGTACTCTTACCTTTCGGCCATGAGTTCCATCAGTAAGCGGTCCTCTGTTTTTAGAGCTGCTTGTTGTGTCTCCAGTTCTGCTGCCTGCTCCAGACACAAACAGCTCCCGGCTGTGCTTAATATTCCATAGAGGATCAGTGACTGGGAGAGAACTCCTCCTGCAAGTACAGTTACCTGTGATCAGAGAGCAGGAAGGGATAGAGGAGGAACAGTGGAGACAGCAGGGAGAGTTTAAGGGAGCCAGGCACCCAGAACTAATCCATCTCTTTACTTCTGCTGCTTTAGATGATAAAATAGCCAGCCCCCTCTCTTTCACTGCCCAACTACACCAAGCACACACGTATCACCCATCTGCCCCCTTTTTACCCTGCCCCCTAACTGCATCACCTGCTTTTTTAACCCCTTGGCCACCAATGAGGAAGGCTATTCGGATAGCTGAGGGGGTTCAATTTATAGTCCCTCTTAGTTTGGCAGGGAAGGGGTTAAAGCGGTGGTCAGACGTCGCCCCTGCTATATATTTCTGATGACGTATTTCATTGGGACGTTTCTGTTTCGGAGAAATGACGGGAAACGGTTTCTTGTCGACTCTTACACACGTGGGGCTCTTCCTATGTATTTAATTATTGGGCCGCACAAGCAACTATTTCTCTTATCAGAGGAAGTGTCCGACATTTTCACCAAGGAGATATTCTCAAAGTTCAACCGCATAAAACTGAACAGGTAGTAAGAGGTAAAGACGGTGTGATAAAAAGCCGCAGCGCCTGCAGCATGCAAATGTATTCAGCGACAGAGAGCTTGCAGTGCATTGTAGGTCTCCCCAGCACTGCAGCAGTTAACACTCATTCCCCACTCCTAAGTCCACCCCTAATGCCAGAAGTCTGAAGACACAGAAGTCAGTGTCAGTTCCAAGGACACAAAGGAGCTTATTGACAAGAAATTGGATTATACGTTGAAGCTCCATTCAATTCTGCTCTCGCTCCCCCTCTCTAACTTAACCCCTTAAAACACTTTGCTGATCACCTCTGGTAGTGAAGGGGTTAAAGAGTGATGCATATTTCTGTTGGGGGCTTTGGAGATGTTTTTCTCGGTTTTGTTACTATACGTCTCATATGCACGGAGCATGGCCCCTTGCAGACACACTAACCAGAACGCCCTCCTCTTGTCTCTGTAAGTTCTCCCCCACTTACCACTTAGATTGTAAGCTCTTTGGGGCAGGGACACCTTTTTCTATTGTTGTGCCTGAAGCGTTTATTACCATTGTGTTTTAATATTGTGTCACGTGTAATGTAAAGCGATATGTATCTGCATGGCACTATATAAATAAAGATATACATACTGTACATACATACATACACACATACACACACACACACACATACACACACACACACATACACACACACACACACACACACATATACACACATACACACACACACACACACACACACATACACACACACATACACACATACACACATACACACATTATCGTTAAATCCTTCTGTTTCCTTTGCAATGAAACACGATGTCCTGGGAAAGTCACTGGTGGCAATTTGTCTGAGAACCGAATGTCAGCTGATTGTTGTGATGCTTTGAATGTAACTTTCATGCTCCTCGTCTGTTCCTCTCCCAGCATAGGAGTGAGCACCAATTTATATACCACAGGCTGTACTGTATGTACTCAGACCAAGTGTCGGGACGTTCTGCCTTAACTCATTTGCTGCCAGAAGGAGCGTATGTATCAAGGCAAAAGTAGAGGAATTCTGGGACAAAACAATTGCACCGTATGTATCAAATAAAAAAATCCTATTGATTTTAATGGGATTATATTCTTTGCTACATTTGGTGCATTTTTTTGCCCCAGAATTGCACCACTTTTGCCTTGATACATATGTTTGTATGTATATCTGTATATAGTACCATCCATGTACATAGCGCTTTACAGCAGTAACACACGTGAAATAATAGGAGACATAAGAGGAAAAAGCGCTTCATACATAAAAGTAACATTAAGATAAGGAGTCCCTGCCCCGAAGGGCTTACATATGCACCATTGTTCTCCTCACCTTATAGCCTTTTACTTACTCTCCTATAAGCTGCTCTTTCCTAAGATCTCACTTTCAGTTTTCCTTCAGCCTCCCTGGGACAAACGAAATATAGCAGGCACCTATGTGTGGGAATGTGACATGCTGCCAGCAGTGAAGTGGTTAAACTCTTGTCATTTCTTTTCCTGGTCGCCATGGGCCCAGATTCGCTAAATGGTGCTATGCCTTCAATATGCTGTGAAAGCGCCGTCTGCCCACTTACCTTGTGTACACCAGTAGTGATCGTGCTATGAGTTGGGAACCCAAACTTAAGTGCTGGGTCTACCTTGGCTTGAGAAAGCAACTTTACCTCCCGGGAAAAAGGACCACCTGTTATTCATGATGTCCTCTGCAAAAACAGCATTAATCGTGATGGATACTTCGCTTTTTGTCCCCTGTTGTTAGCACTATGCCAACCTGGTTACAAAGATGTGAGTGGGCGACGTGCCAGCCTTTCGTTTCCTTCTCACATCGACCTTTCTGCATCTCCCGTCTACATCGTCCCATTCCAAGTGTCAGAATAAAGCATAAGGAGAGAAACCGTCATCACATTTCTGACATTTGGATTTTCAGACCAGCTGGTGTTGGGACATACCCCAAAATATGGTTCAGTCCCTGGCAGTCGGTAATTCCATCCAAGGCTTATACAAGTTGGGCAGAGATCCACAGGCTGCTGAGCTTATGAAAGTGCAACTACCCACAGTGGGACAGAAATGTGACCAGCGGGACGTGATTCCCTCTAGCTTTAGAGCTACAGACTTTTCTTTGAAACATTTAGGGCAGGCGTGGCTGTCCTGGAACAGGATTGTTCATTTCTGTCTCCCCCCACCCCCTTTGCAGTTCTGCCTGCTAGACCGTTATTTTCGTTGCATGTTTTCCCTGCTCTGACAACACACAGTGCCTGTGTAATTGATACATTATTGTTACACATTCCTTTCTTTACACTGCCAGTAGCTGGTTGCTTTGCCAACCTCTTTAATCCCACTGGCTAAGTGGACTTTTCCATACACCCGTCTGTATTCACAGGTAGCATAGTCCTGTTACTATTCCTGTGTGACACATATTACTCACTTCCTTTTCCATCCTAAACAGATTGAGTGAGTACCTCTTATGCTTCTACCCTCTGACAAGGCCATTCCGTTTTTACCTTCCTCTAACAACAAAGCACCTTCACCCTAGGGAAGCACTCTCTCACCACACCATACCATCTACAAGTGCCTTTATATGTCTGATGCTTTCCCAATAAAGTTAAGAAAATATAACAGGACTTGGTGTGCTTTCAAAAGGGGACGAGTTAAGCTATCTGGCCTCATCCACATCCTACACGTAGCCCTGGTTCCAGAATAGTGGCCAACCCCAGTCCTCAAGAGCAACCAACAGGTGAGGTTTGCAGGATATCCCTGCTTTAGCACTGGTGGCTCAATCAGTGGCTCAGTCGAAGACTAAGGACTGGAGTTGAGAACCCCTGGTGTACCCCATGATATCAACACTCTTTCCAATTGAGCCACCTGTGCTGAAGCAGGGATATCCTGCAAAACTGACCTGTTGATAGCTCTTGAGGTCTGGGGTTTGCTACCCGATTTAGAGTACTATCAGAAGCTAACTGGTTTTTCATACCACCAGTGTCATGAATAACAGCACAAGTCACAGACTAATGCTGTGAAAAAGATATGCACATCTCACTTTATTCTCCATTTCATTTGATATAATTTCTATAGTATTTCTATTATTTTTTTTTAAATTTAGGGCCGTGTATTAAAATAGTTGTAGTCAAACTTTAAATATCTGCCCATCTAAAATATACTTAGTGTTGCCAGGTGGCTTATCCAAAGTTACTGGACACCATGGTGAAAGCTGCTTTGTGTTCGAGGCACGCACGCACGCACCTCTCCATGCTGTTTCCTCCTCTCCTTGGCCTTACCTCCAGACTCCTGACAACTCCTCCTGATTGGCTGTGTTACAGAGCAGCAGCCAATCAAGATTGAGGAGCTGGCCAGCTCCCTTCCCGCTCTGGCAAATCCCGCGGTCCCCCGATCCGATCGAGTCACTTTGTCCAGAGAGGTAATACCGGATTACATGCATGTCCAGTACTACCTCTCATTTTTTACTGGACAGTGTCCAAATACAGGACAGCCCGGTTCAATATTGGACACCTAGTAACCTTAAATATATTGCGCTCTTCTTTATTTTTAACGTGGTCCCCATGTGCATCACAGAAACCTAGGAAACTACTGCCAGGTAATGGCCTTCTGCCCCACTTATTGCTACCAAATGATAGCCTCTTTCAGTATCTGACTTGTAGTTTCTGCCTGCAGCTGTATGAAGAATGTGCTATGAATGTAATACTGTGTTACAAAGATACGCTTCAAAGTGAACTTCCTACTCAGCCCGCGCGCTCACCCCCAGGAATCCTGAGAGTGATGCCTCACATTCTGGTCATGTGTTCTCCACCCATTCTGCAGGGCACATGTCAGGCGCAGGTCAGGTGGGGACTATGGCATGTGACGCCATGGGAACAAGGAAGAATTGGATAGCATTCTAGGTATTTGGGATTTAACCCTGTGGGTGCCAGCAGGCCTACCAGGAATTGCTTTGCAATGTGTTGCTGGCACCTCTAGCAGAAGAAGAGTTGGATGTGGGGGTATTTCTAATACCAAAGTAATCAGTTATCTATATAGACCTCAAGAAGTTCTAGACAGGGGTGGGGGGGCACGAGATGTTTTTGGGGATCGCGTGTGGCCTCAGCAACGCTAAATTTACCTTGACTCTGCCGGCGTCAGGACTCGTGTCCATGGCAATGTGACATCACATGACCCCACTGCGTCATTTGACGCCGCATCAAGGTAAGGGAGGGGGGGGGGGGGCGTGAGCACTAGAGGAGGAAAGGCAGGGGGGCGCAGCAGCAAAAGTTTGCGCTCCCCTGTTCTAGGACAGGGGTGGCCAACTTCAGTCCTCAAGGGCTATCAACAGGTCAGATTTTCAGGATATCCCTGCTTCAGCACAGGTGGCTCAGTCTTTGACTGAGCCAATGATGGAGACACCTGTGCTGAAGCAGGGATATCCTTAAAACCTGACAAGTTGGTGGCCCTTGAGGACTGGAGTTGGCCGCCCCTGTCCTAGACTCTCATAGGTTTTCTGTGGTCCCAGTATTGGTGGCCTAAGATTTTACCTACATATTACATAAATATATATATATATATATATATATATATATATATACACACACACACACACACACACATATATTATCTATCATCTATCTATCCATTCTCTCTCTGATAGGGTGACCATATTTTCCCGGGACAAATGTCGCGCATGCGCAAACGCCGACCGCTCATGCGCACCCGGCAAGCACCGGACGAAAACTGGGACATTTCTATACAGAGGACAAAATCCTGCGACGTCCCGGCTGAACCGGGGCAGAGACTCCTCTTCCTTAATGTTACTTTTATGTCTGAAGCACTTATTCCCATGATCTGTTATTTATATTATCTGTTATTTATTTGATTACCACATGTATTACTGCTGTGAAGCGCTATGTACATTAATGGCGCTATATAAATAAAGACATACAATACAATACAATACAACCGGGACATCTGGTCCCATAACATATCTTTTATACTATATTTGTGAAAGCACTGTATGCCTGTCTGCATGGCCTCTGTCCCTAGGGGAAATCTCATTGGTCCCTTGGCCCGCCCGCCCCCGCACACAACTCATTGGCCTGAGGCGGAGTGACGGGCCAAAGGACACACAACACACACACACACACGGTAGGGGGGGGGGTGTTACATACATTAGCAGCATGTATAACCCGGGGGGTGGGGCTCACAGTGTTAGCAGCACATCTCCCAGCCTCTTACCCGCCGGTCACGGAGGCTCCGCCTCTTCCTCCCCGAACATCAGCCTGAAATCCAAGTCATCGTGACCCGAGCGCACCTCCTCCACTCCCCGTGTCTCCGTTTCCCGTGCTTTCACCCCCCCCCCCCCCAGGCGCCGCTACAGTCAGCGGGGGAGCGGAGCGAGCGCCCGGGACATAGAGGGGGACTCTCACCTCCCCACGGCTCTCACCACACATAGGACACTCCCTCACCCGGCGCTCTCGCTCACACACACAGAGCACGCACTGTGCGTCTCTCCCCTCACACAGGGTGCTCCTCCGGCTGTCTCCGCCTCTCCCCGCGAAAGGCACAGCACCTCCTCACCGGAGCGTCTCAGTCTCTCCGCTGAGGAGCCCGAGGTGGAGGAGGACGGCGGCCGGTACCCGTAGGAACAGGAGCGCGGCCGTGTGCAAGGTGAGTAAACGCAGGGGAATGGGTTATTTAACGCGTCCAAGACTCACCCTGCCCTTTGACCCCCCTACCCTCCCTGCCCCCCTGCCCTTTGCCCCCCTGCCCTCCCTCCCCCTGCCTTTTGCCCCCCTGCCCCCCTCCCCTCCCTCTCCCTGCCCTTTGCCCCCCCTGCCCTCCCTCCCCCTGCCCTTTGTCCCCTCCCCCTCCCTGCCCTTTGCCCCCCTACTCCCTGCCCTTTGCCCACCCTCCCTGCCCTTTGCCCCCCCCCTGCCATTTGCCCCCCCTCCCTGCCCTTTGCCCCCCCTCCCTGCCCTATGCCCCCCCCTCCCTGCCCTTTGCCCCCCCCCCTCCCTGCCCTTTGCCCCCCTCCCCTCCCTGCCCTTTGCCCCCCCCCTCCCTGCCCTTTGCCCCCCCTCCCTGCCCTTTGCTCCCCCCTCCCTGCCCTTTGCCCCCCCCCCGCCCTTCCACTCCATGCCCCCTGCCCTTCCACGCCCGGGCAACGCCGGGTATATCAGCTAGTATATATATATATAAGTCCAGAGACAAGGCACTCATGCTTAAGTCGTTTAAGGGTTGATCAAGGATGCAGACCGTCCGAGTGTCAGCACAGGCAGCACATCAAATAGAAGAAAACGGGACAGGCACAAAAAGGTTAACCTTTAGTAACTCGGAGTATCTATCTATCTATCTATCTATCTATCTATCTATCTATCTATCTATCTATCTATCTATCTATCTATCTATCTATCTATCTATCTATCGTATCTATCTATGTACTTATATTCCTCTGTGCAACAGTTTTTGGGTACACAATAACGTGTTTGGATCTCTATAAGACTATGAGACGTTAGGCTGATGGACGTGTGCAGCCCATAAAGTAGTATTGATTCATACTCAGTTGAGGAAATGGTATTGCTGGGTATCTTAATCGCTGAGAGTTTTTCTGTGCAGTGCAGAGTATGGAGATGGGGGTGGGAAGACAGGAAGGAAGGAAGAAGGGAGGAATGATCAGAAGAAACCTTCTCAACATAACCAGGCTCTGTTCAACAGCCTGTACTGGTGCCAAAGGTAGTGCAGCCAGAACAGCAGAGAGAGAGAAGCTTCATTGTCAGCCACCTTCCCTTTTGCCAACTGGTTAAATGCCAGGAATTTGTAGACTGGAAAAGGCATGGAAGGTAGAGAGGTAAAACGGCAGATGGCATTGCAGTGTCTTTTTATATTGAAGTCTGCGTGTCTGTGTGTGTGTGTATATATATATATATATATGTATATATGTATGTACAAGTGGGGCCCGCAGTGTGTGATATACACAAAGTGGAGTCTTGCTTGAGCATGTGGTGCAGTTCAATGAGATGGGAGTCCTTCACCAACCAATTTAGATAAGAAAAACCTGTTAGGTTGATGTATGGTCACAAGGACATTTCATAATCTCCTCTTTTTATTTTTTTCAGAGAAAACACAATGTTTCAGGGGTCACTGCCCCTCCGTCAGGTGCAGTGATGTCCTTGTGACCATATCTAATTCTTGAGTTCTATCAACTTAACACACACACACATGTATATATGTATATGTATATGTATATGTATATATATATATATATATATATATATATATATATATATATATATATATATATATATATATATATATATATATTGGTTCAGGAGAGCTGAGTAGGGGCAACAGGACAGGCTTTTGGTGGTCTCTGGGTTCTTGCTCCTTGGTTCAGCGCCTCCAGCTGTGATGGGATCCTAGGATATCAGCTCCCTCACAGCACTCCCTACCCCTCCTGCCCAGGAACTGACACCCAGGCAGAGGTATGGTGAACAAGTAGGTTTATTGGACATGCTGCATCAGCTCTTCTCAGTTCTTGAAGTCCAACATCCAGGTCTTCAGGATGGTGCTTGCCCGATAGTATGGGGCCTTTAGTCTTGATGATCCCTAGTCCTAGCGGCCTAGGGTGGGATAGCTCATCCACGCAATGGGAGAGACTGACAACCAATGCTCTCACCTTGGAAGGCAGAGCAAGACTCCTCTAACTTTGCAACACCCACTCGTTAGCTTCAGGAAGGGGTGGGCTCATGGACTGTACCCTTCACTGATAGGCTTACACAAGCCATGAGTCACCCCCTTACTTCCATCACTTACAAGTGGGCGGAAAGGGGGGGTCATGAAGGCCCTGAACTTACTAGGGACTTACATCACAGATACACTGTGGGGGAAAGAGAGGTATTATGGGACATACCATGTTATATATATATATATATATATATATATATATATATATATATATATATATATATATATATATATATATATATATATATATATATATATATATATATATATAGCCCCCCCTTTGGGATTACTATTGAGTTAAGGCTTTTATGGCCCTAAAGGATGCCATTCTCTCCTCACATGGTATACGCACACTTTATGTCTGGTGATCCCTTACATCATCATCAGGGTATATATAGTCAGCCCGAAGGTTCTAGAACTTAGGTTCCTTGGGCTGACAGTTGGAGGAGCCTCACTGTTAACTGTCAATGTGTACTGAGCTTGATTGACCTGTCTCCATTTGTTTTATAGTTGGGGAAAGTGCCCTATCCAGATAGCGTCCGTAGCAATGGCCATGGTGAATCCATTTGTTCAGATACGGGGAAGCCGATGTCCAGAAGGGGCTCACTATATAGGAACTTTAGGGCATAACATAGTTCGATCGGCCGAATTGGAAGGTCCGTAGGTAACACAGACCCAGTCTGCCCAAAGATGTCACCGGGATACTGATCCCGAAGAAGTAGAATGTCTGCTAAAGCCCGCAAGGAGGTCACTAGTAATGGGACATCATGGACGCTATACAGAAGAGTGATCAAAGATGCAGTGTATCGATCTACACCAAGGGTAGCCAACTCCAGTCCTCAAGGGCCACCAACAGGTCAGGTTTTCAGGATATATCCATCAATAGCAATACAAGGCAAGAATGCCATCCCTTCCCTACTTATCTTTCCTCTGGGGTATATATATATATATTTTTTTTTAAACCGTGACAAAAATAAAGTGTCTAATTTGCGCATAACAGTACAGTTCTATATTTGGAATCTGCTTCTCTTCTTTGAGGTGTATGAATGTTTTAATGGTCGCGTTGTTAATTAAATCTCAAACTCAAGTGAGCTCCCCTTGTTCTTCCACCAAGCGAAACTGTCCTTCCCACTCACGGGTTTGAATAGGGGGTTATGAAATAAAAGCATTATGTTCGAGTCAGATGTAATAAGGTTCCTTTTTTAAAAATCCTGTCCAAAGGGATAAGTGGGTAGTGTGTAATGGGTAATACTTTGACCAGATTGTCTCTATATTTTGCGTTCATTAAAGAGAATGCATATTTGTAGATGGTACATGGTCCCAGCTAGACAAAATAAGACGTACCAAAATACCTGTCATCATGGCAGATTCCTACGTCTGGTGGTCCTGTACTAGAACTAAACTGAAATAAAACTCCCTTGGAACCCCAGCAATGTTATGGTTCATCAACCTCATGAGGGTGTAGATCTGGCGTGGCCAACTCCAGTCCTCGTGGGCCACCAAACAGGTCGTTTTTAGGATATCATATCCCTGCTTCAGCACAGCAGGCTGTCATAAGGACTGAGCCACTGATTGAGCCACCTGTGCTGAAGCAGGGATATGCTGAAAACCTGACCTGTTGGTGGCCCTTGAGGACTGGAGTTGGCCACCCTTGGTGTAGATCGATACACTGCATCTTTGATCACTCAATGCTGCTAAGTAACAGATTTTTAGATGCTGGTTGGGGGGTGATTTAGTATGTGATGTCAATGGAGAATATCAGGAGTTTCCTCGGAGGGGAACAAAGTAAAAATACAGAAAGGTCTGTTAGTCCCGGTGCTTTCACAATAAAAATGTTCCTCCCTCCTAAATCATCATTCCTATTTAATTTCACGCGTGCATCTCTAAGCGAGAGATCAGTTTAACCGTTGTCCAGTGAACCTGGTCTATGTAAATGTCTTACTACTGAACTCAGTCTCTTGCCTTAAGGCTTTCTACTTGCACGGTTGTTGTACTCTTACCTTTTGAGTCTGCATGTTTCTACCGCAGGCTGCTATAATATCAAGTCAGTTCTCCCTTGGTTACCCCTTCCGTGCCCCCCGTCCCCCCCTCCTCCTCCACGTGTTACAATATATTTTTGGGCTGGAACTTTTGTACCATTTCTGCTTTAAAACTTTTACAATTAAAAGTTATTTTCCAAAAATTATGCACAGAGGAGAGGTGCAGCCAACAGGTCAGGTTTTCAGGATACCCCTGCTTCAGCACAGGCGGCGCAGACAGCCACCTTTGCTGAAGCAGGGATATCCTGAAAACCTGACCTGTTGGTAGCCCTCGAGGACTGGAGTTGGTTACCCTTGGTTTAATACATCTCCCAACTCATTCCTAAGTCTCAAGCAGACAGGAACAAAGGCCTTCGTACGTTGATGCAAGATCAAAATGATGCACTCTGCACTCAATTTACCATAACTTTGCCTTGATACATCTCCCCATTGTCTTATTGCACCTATCGCAATAATAACGACAGCAATTCAATAGGACAAATATCATATCATCACAATGCTAGGCTAAAGCGGCACTTCCTTCTAGGACAAAAGTGTACTAATGGCAGTAACATACAAGGGTTATATCTCAGGGATTGATACTATTTGACTCAAATCTGACACCTTAAAAGTTTTTCTAAATATATTATTTTCAGTTTGACACATTGTGAGCTGAACATAAGGAGGGGTTCTTCTAGCTACTCCATTTTGTGTGTCAAGGAAGTGGTTGCACTTTGAGACCCCTCCCCATTACCTTTTTTGGCTCTGTGAAATTTAGGGTTGCTAGGAGTCCAGTATTGAACTGGACTGCCCTGTATTTGGACACTCCAAGTAAGAAATTTGAGGTAATACTGGACATCTGTGTCTGGTATTACCTCTCTGGACATAGTGACCTGGCCGGGGCTGGGCAGCTTCCTTGCTCCTGATTGGCTGCATTACCCAGCAGCAGCCTATAAGGAGGAGGTGTCAGAAGCCTTCGGGTGGCGCAAAGGAGAAGAGGAAACAACATGGAGCGGAGAGGTGTGTGCGCATCTCAAGTGCGTTGCACCTTTCACCATTGTGTCCTGTATTTTTGGAGAAGCCACCTGGCAACCCTATCTGTGATAATTATGTCATTTAAAAAAAGGGAAAAAAACAAACAAACAAACATTTGCTATTAGCAAGCTAATTACACCAGTAAATTCATAACCAAGTTCTCTGCTGGCTATGTGGGATTGCACTTTTAAGACACTGTTAGGTTGTAGTCACAGGATGTAACCATGGCTGGGTAACGTTTTGTGCTGTTGCACTCTGTAAAGTAGAACTTTTACATGTTCAAACAATATGAAGACACGAGCACTGCACATCACACAAGTTTATTGCTAAAAGTAATGCGCTACCTTGCCATATAACTTAAAAGTTTAGTTTGAAAGAAAATAAAATGCAGTCTTTTTATACACAGAATTGAATAAAATGCTGGAAAGCCAGCACTATATTGAGGAGAAACACACCGTAGGCCTCTCTACCATAGAAGGGTTAGGAAGTAAATAATATGAAAGACGCGTAGGCGCTATACCTACCAAACTACAGCTAAACAAAAGAGGCAGCGCGCGGGTGTGAAATCCCGTTCATTCTCATGCAGAGGGACATTCCCTGATGCCCTGCTTTATTCACAGTAACCTCCCTCCCCCAGACCATGGGACACACCAATGCTCAGCACAAGCTGACAGTGTTGGCTCCCAACCATTGTGTGAGCTATGTGCTTTGATCAGATTAATTGCTTTGCAATTTGTTGCCAGCCTCTCTGGCAGCACAGGGGCTTAAAGTCATATTTGATCATAATATATATATATTTTATTTAAACAGTTCTCTTGTTGCACTGAAATATTACTGAACTGCCCTTTCCAAAATAAGCGCTCTGCCTCCCTTTTAAAAGATGAACATACTGTTACTACAGGCAGGGGTGGCCAACTCTACTCCTCAAGGGCCATGTTTTCAGGATATCCCTGCTTCAGCACTGGTGGCTCAGTCAACAACCGAGGCACCAGTGCTGAAGCAGGATCCTGAAAACCTGCCCTGTTGGTGGCCCTTGAGGACTAGAGTTGGACACTCCATTGTGCAGGGAAACTCTCTCCCCCCCCCCCCCCCCCTTTCTTTTTTGCTGTAATCTTAACACACAGTTCTGTTAAAGCTCCTATTTTGGAAATATTTCCCTTGCAGTAAGAGAATAAACATGAACAGGCCACAGGCCTGTGTGAAAAGTCTCTGCAAAATGGGTTTCTTTTTATAAAACTTTGTTACAAACACAATGTCGTGTTAAGGTGAAGAAGCCGTTTGCAGCTATATACAAACATAATCCACGTGTTAAGAGATATTTTCCTTTAAACCTGCAACATTTCAAGATCCACAACTGTTCGACCAAATGATACTTCTGATTTCTTAGCCTTGTGGCCTTTCTGATCGGTTTGCTTATCATTGATAAATAGAAGGGACCATCTATGAACTTGCGTTTGCACAAGAGATTGTTTTTAACTCCGCCCACTGTGTATGCCTCCTTTTATGATTAAATGACATTGGGAAGAATGGCATAAGAACTCAGGTCAAAGCTTGATCGTTTCACAAATCCAAAACAGACATTTAAGCTGTAAGGTGAGGAGGTAGACACCGATTGAGTCCTAGAATAAAAGGGCTGGAGTTCAACCCTCCCCTATTAACAATATTATATCAGACTTACATATTCCTGATCGGCACACATTCCCTTTATAAAAGCATCAATGTAATCCTGCTATTTCTTTTATCAGCAGTAGCTTGTTCACAACAGCTTCCGCAGGTTAATGCTGCCCAGATCAAAAAACAACGTTTTTGTTTTCTAATGCAAAATGTATCAATACAAAAGAAAGATCAAAAAGAAGAAAACACAAAGTGACAGGTTGAGCACAGGTCAGGGGATTCTCTTGTCTGACATGGGAGCGGAGGAAGATACCGAATTATTTGTTACCCCCAATTCTGCTCAAGCTGCCTCCCACTCTTGTCCTGGAAGAGGAGCAGGTAAGAAAGGTGTATAAATATAAAAAGGATGTTGGAGCACAAGCACCAGTAACACTGTCCTGTTCGGAGGGAGGATGGTAGTCCAGTTGCAGGGCACGAACCCGTCCTCAGCGGCTCCTGTCCATCACAAGAATGATAGGGGATTGGTGGCGGGAGAAAAACGTATTTTATGCAGGCCGCCAGTAGAGTAAGGTTAGGTCCTGTATTACCACCAATCTGTGCAACGCATGACCGGAAACCAATTTAAGAGATCAATGTAAAATCTACCAGGAGAACAGAACACAATGTCCCATTTCCCCATACGGTATAAACATTTGGCCACAGTTTTCTGTTGTTGGAGGAGATCAGTCGGTCTCCTCTTCATGGACAGGAGAGAGGAGGAGTAAGTTAGAGCAGGTCCCGGGCTCAATCCATGATGGCGCGGTATACAGCTGGCTCAATATAGTCTTCTCGGTACCTTGAGTTGATGACTCGCTGTCTCTTCACCTCTTGTTTCACTTCCTTCTCGGTGAAGATTTCTGTGAAGCGCATGTCGGAGGCCACAGACTGCAACGGGAAAGAACATCAGTCAGAAGAAGCAGCCATAATAGTGGGGCTAGGAAGGTAATATGTTATTCCCATCGCTTGCAGTTGTATTGTATGTCTTTATTTATATAGCGCCATTAATGTACATAGCGCTTCACAATAGTTAAAGTTGCAAAGTCAAAGATACCAGGCATGTCTATTATTCTACTCATGATTATTGCTGTATGTTCCTTATTTCGCTTACAGAACAGTATTCCTCAAAATAGATAAACATTAACTCCCTTCCCTATTTTGTAGAGTCTACAATGTAGACCATACCCAACAATACCCACAAGTGTCATTATAAATCTGTAGTTCTCGGTTACATACCAAGCGGGATTTTACTCTCTTTGGTAACTCTTCTTCAAGCGTGTACACATCATCCCGCTTCACCATCAGCTGAGATCCATCTTCAAACTCCACCTAAAGACAAAGAAAAACCCTCCATTGAAAGCCGGAAGAACAAGTACACAGCCCATTGCATTTGGTCAGTCTTTGTCATTGCCAACACCTTCTCTTGCACTTTGATGTGTAGATATATATCTTTCATGTAAAATGGTTTCCAAAGCCCATCCTTAAGTAAGACAGTACCAATCATTTGTACTGGCACCTCAACTACAGCACCCCCATTTAGGAACACAAAGCAGCCTCATCTCACCTGGTACATCTGAATGGCATGTGATGCAACAAACTTGGCGCCATAAACCAGCCCGTCTGTCCAACGCACCTGCACAATCTCTCCAGCAGGGGGTGGGCCCAGATTAAGGCAGTCGCGGCTCTGTCAACGGGATTAGAAGCAGAGACATAAGGAAGGAAGGCAGGCAGTAAAAATGTGTGCGTTTACTGCACAAAAAAAGTCTGAAGCAAACGTCTTTGTTACACGGATTACTGGAAGAGGGATCATGTGACAGCCATCCTATTACCTAATGAACATCTTATGCAGAAACATTAAAAAACCAGCACAGGAAGTGGTTCTTCTGGCTCCTTTTGCAGAGATTGTGACCAATGCTTTACAGATCAGAGCCTCTTTGTTGCACATCACCATCCCTGTTAACCTCACTACTATAAAAACTGTACTTCTATTAGTGTTTCACTGCTTAATTATAAAGCTGCATGTTGACCAAGAGACGTTGATCAAATGTTTCCTTCAAGATACCTTAATAGCAAAAATATCCTCCAACACTCCCCAAAATAATTTGTGATGCAATTCTTTGGATAGATTTAATTACTCAAAATAAATGTGTCCCTGGGTTGATTCTTATGTTAAAGTGTGTGTTTTTATTTTAATAGGGTCTGGTAATTATTGATCTTTTCAAACTAGTTATGCCGACATTTCCCCCCCGCCACCCCCCCAACCAAAAAAAAAAAAACTAAAGAGAGAAACAGACTGGATCAACAGGTTACCCTCATTTACAGAAGTTATCACGAAAGATAACCCTCCACTAGAATTGTACAAAAATGACGCCAAGGAAACATTAACCGTTTACAAATGGCATCACCTGCACCTACATGTCATTAATTCACTATACCCCTCGGAGGGACTACGGGGGCAACATTATGGCTATAACCATAGATGCATAGATTTAGGGCAGCTTAAAAAGAGTAATGCCAGATACGCTTACGAGGCGTTGGGAATCAGGCATTACATTGGAGGAACCAAGCAGTTG
Source organism: Ascaphus truei (assembly GCF_040206685.1). Lineage (NCBI taxonomy): Eukaryota > Metazoa > Chordata > Amphibia > Anura > Ascaphidae > Ascaphus > Ascaphus truei. The sequence continues at coordinate 19,999,623 of NC_134492.1, read as the reverse complement.
TGTCTCGTACATTCTTCAGGATTCTCTTCACTCATAGCGGGTTATGAAATACAACGCGCTCTACCCTTTGCCATCTTGTGTGTGCACACTAGGATGATTTCTCACCATCATATTTATAAAGGGTTTTCTATATTCGGTTATGATGCATGCATTTATAGGTCATCTTGGCACGTACAAAGTATACTCATCTGTTCTATGCACAGTTTAAAGGTTGTATTTATAGATTTATGAAATAATATATATTTTTAGATAGGGGGAAATTAATGCATTTTTACAAAATATATTAAAAAATATATATCTGTCTTTTTTGGAATTACATTTGTGTTATTGTGCTATAATGTGTAGAGATGGATATAGATCTAGTGCTGGACAGTCGCTTTTTCTTTTCTTGTTAGTCATCTAGGATGGACAACCCCTCGAACAGCCCAGGATCCTGACGAGGAGGCAGTTTGCCTGACGTAAACATAATGCAGTGGGGATTTTGCATCCTTCCGCCTAGCACGTAGAAGAGGCTCATATCAAAGGGCATTATATAGAGTAGTTTCTTACTTTCACCAACTCCCTACTCCTCCCTCTTCCTTGCCAATGAGATTAGATCACCTCTCCCTTACCACAATGTCCTCGGGATACAGGTTATCACTGAAGGAGCCATCATCAAAATTGACTTCGTAGAAGGTTTCCTTGGTCAGCTTGACCACCTCGCACTGGTAGAACCGGCCGTTTTTGTGCTTGCTGATCACAGGCTGCCCAACTGTGATATCCCGGTCTGAATCTTTGCCATGCTGGGGTAATAATGATGAATAGTTAGATTATGTATGACGAAGGAAGAAATGCCGACTGCCCGGCGTATACCAGTAAGCCTCCATTTATGTTGATTTGTTCTAAATCTTCCACAAACCAAATATACGTTTAAAACAACATCTGATGAAGGCTTTGTCCCGACCTAAAGTAGCAATCCCCCCCTGAAACAGTAATATGACCAAGAGGTTAATTCCCCCGTGAAGCAGTAACAGGGCTCAAGAGGTTAAATCTCCCCCCTCCCCAAAGCAGTAATGGGGCCCCCAAGGGGTTAATGTTCTTTCTCCTCCCCCCGCCCTATCAAGCAGTAACGGGACCCGCAGGATTAATCCTCCCCCCCATGAAGCAGTAACGGGATCCGAGGGATTAATCTCCCCCCCATGAAGCAGTAACGGGACCCACGGGATTAATCCTCCCCCCCATGAAGCAGTAACGGGATCCGAGGGATTAATCTCCCCCCCATGAAGCAGTAACGGGACCCACGGGATTAATCCTCCCCCCCATGAAGCAGTAACGGGATCCGAGGGATTAATCTCCCCCCCATGAAGCAGTAACGGGACCCGCGGGATTAATCCTCCCCCCCATGAACCAGTAACGGGACCCGAGGGATTAATCTCCCCCCCCATGAAGCAGTAACAGGACCTGAGGGATTAATCTCCCCCCCATGAAGCAGTAACAGGACCCGAGGGATTAATCTCCCCCCCCCCCCATGAAGCAGTAACAGGACCCGAGGGATTAATCTCCCCCCCCCATGAAGCAGTAACGGGACCCGAGGGATTAATCTCCCCCCCCATGAAGCAGTAACGGGACCCAAGGGATTAATCTCCCCCCCCCATGAAGCAGTAACGGGACCCGAGGGATTAATCTCCCCCCCCCCATGAAGCAGTAACGGGACCCGAGGGATTAATCTCCCCCCCATTAAGCAGTAACGGGACCAGAGGTGTTAATTTCTCCCGCAAAGCCGTAAAAAAATTGCTGCTTTAAATTCCTAATTTCTATTGGTCATGGGACAAACATGGCTACCAGGTGCCAATAAACAAGGTATGTACGGATCCTCGTTCCCGCCGTTCTCCAGTCTGTGGCTCACCTCATTCTGTGGAGTCTTGTGTCTGAAGCAGGTTATGAACACCACAAAAGGCCAGTCATCTGGCTGCATCATTACCCCTGCTGCCTGGGCACAGGACGCGTGGAAGGACGTGGGGCAGCGCCCGTGGGAGCACTGAACACAGCATCCCAACACCCTCTTCCTCCGCTTCTTACAGAATATACATTTCTAGCATAGGGATGGCAAACACAAGCAGGATCAGCAAGGGAAGGGAGCTTGGTAAATCCCCCTCCCCTTAAGAGAGAGACACTCATGGTCAGCTTAAAGCTGCAGACCAAGCAATCGCCTACATGCGTGTTTTTAAATAAAATCAGTTCTGTACGATGAGAAAATACTCTTAACGTTTTTTTTAAACTCTGAATGACATTTTAATGTCTTATATGTAACAAGCATTTTTTGTTTCTATAGCAACCATTTACAAAGTCACATCCCCTTCCTCTTCTGAAACAGGCTCTGGCACACCCCTTTTTGAGCCCTGCCCTCTCTCTAGCAGTGCACCAATTGTATCTAGTGACTGCCTCGTCTTGTGATCTTCCCCACAGAACTTGTGTCCTATTAATATGCATACGCATTCCACCGACTGCAGAATACTCCCCTGCAGCCATTTGGTGAACCCCTGAGCCGAATCTTCGCTGATCGATCACAGGAGAACGGATTGATCGGCAACTTAGGGAATTACTTATCATTGGGTGGATTGTATTGATGCACATATTAAAAGGGGTGGGGGGGGAAAGAAATAAATAAAAAATAAAATAAATTCGACAGCTTGGACTGCTGCTTTAATGCACACACGTTGGTTCTGTAGATCAAACACCTACCAGTCTGAATCGCTGCAGTGGGATTTTGCTGATGTCCACAGGGGTCCTCTCTGCGATATTCACAAATTTGGCTTCTGCAACTGCCACAGCACACATCACGTGCACCCACCTAGCAAACACAGGCAGCATTCAGGAAACCAATTCAAACAACAAATATAGAACATTCAAATGTACAAGCTGCCTTTAATGTTAGACAATGTTGTCCAACACGGGAGGGGGAAGAAGGTTTGTATTGAAGCATGGAGCATAGCAGCATGCTGTTACTGCAACTCCAGCCCACTGTATAGTAATACAATGAAGTCGGAGTTACTGAAGTACAGGTCTCAATAACCAAAGCGGTTTGCTCTTAAAAAAAGACAATATGTCTAATAGACCAGATAAAAGCTCAGAACTATTTATATATAGGTGTAGAGCAGAGGTTCTCAACTCCAGTCCCCAAGACTCTCCTCAGCCCCAACCGGTCAGGTTCTCAGGATATCCCTGCTTCAGAACAGGCGGCTCAATCAGTGGCTCAGTCTTTGACCGAGAAGCCATTGCTGAAGCAGGGATATCCTGAAAGCCTAACCAGTTGAGGGAGGAGGTCTTAAACCCATGGTGTAGAAGGTCTTCTCCCCTCCAATGAACTATGTTAACCCATTCTGTGACAAAGATAGTGTGTTACACTATAAAGTGATGCGCTGTAGGATACTGGAGAAGTAAAAGGCTGTTAACGGACCTGAAGCCTGCAGTGCAATATTTGATATAAAAAACACACGTTAGGAGCACAAAAAACCCTGCATTGGTCAGCTACATTTAAAACACGCTAATCACACGTGTGCCTGCTGTGGAAAGAGATCCATTGTGCAGGATAGAAGATGCAGAGCTTCCCTGTGGGAGGTCAGTGATGCAATCCTGCTGGGCATTGAGAAGAGGGCTTACCGATTACCATTGGCTTTCTGCAGTGCACCACCTCGCAGGGAACAGAGGCAGCAGTCCTGGGAGAGACAGGTTAGGACAAGTGTTACCGTGTTTAACAGGAATAAAAGAGCTGGCTCTTCATGCACACCGATCAGGAGGCCACGGTGCACAATGCTGAAGCGTCATCTACTACTGTGGGGTAGATTAGGGGTTTCATTTCTTACCTCTGTTAAAGCATTTTCGTCACACCTGGAACAGATCCAACCGTCTGTGGCCTTGTCTTTGGGCACTCCATAGCAGCCTGCGTAGGACAAAGATACCAAGTTAAGGTGTTGGGCTTTGTGCATCAGACAGAGATTAGGAGAAGTAGGAAACATGTCTGAGTCAGTATAAAAAGTCCTAGATAGGATAGATATTAAAAAGAAGGCAGCAAGACCGAGACTTACTGGCATGGACGCACACACAGCAGTTTTTACAGGTTATCAGGACGCTGGTTCCGTCTTCCTCCAGGTAAGGAGTAGACAGGTTGAGTTCTGCGCTGTTCCCCTTTGTTGTGAAGCACATCTCGGGAATAAGAGGTTTGGTTCGGATTTGGACTCCATCGTTGCTCGGTTCAGTTTTAATGCTCTGTCCTCCGCTCTCGGACTGAAGAGCAGAATAGAGACGTCAAACACAGCCTTCCTTGTATAGAATGCTAACCTGTTTCATATAAGCAACAGATTGCACCAACAAACAATATCTGGTACCCGACGCACAGAATTTTCCAGGAGTTTAGCAAAGTGGAAGAGTAAAAAACAATTAGCATTGTGCTACTAAAATAAAAGCAAAAGACAGCAGAGAAACACACCTGTAAATTCCTGCTACGTTTTATTACCTGACGAAGGGAGGTTGTACACCCTGAAACGTAGTGCTTGCTCTTTCACTCTGCATGATTGAATAAACCGCACAGATTGTGCATATTTGGACACCACTCCTGTTGTGCTACTACTTTGAATCTTTGTCTTGTAAAGTCCTGCTCGGTTGCCATATTTCTTCCATTTCAGCCAAGTATTGAATTAGATCTCCTTTTACAGCCATTTACTGATGAAGCCCCAAAAACACACCTCTCCAAAGCAACGCTGAGAACCACGTGCAGATACACCTGCTCAAGTCTCAGGGCATCTACCTCCCTTCGAACCTTTATAAAATACAAATGATGTACCTTACGAAAATCTGCCACTCACCTGCTGGTATGTTTGGAAGAGCATGCAGACGGCACAGTATGGCGACATGCGTGACATCGTTATATTGTATTCTCTCTCCGCCTCAAAGTTGGGGGGTCTGTTCTGCCAGAGTTGAGCAAGAGGCTTTGCCCAGGACACGGTCTCCTCAAGTTCTTCGTCCAATTGCAGCTGTTCTGGCACCTCTATGAATGGAACGTGAAGAGACAGGCTTGCTAAAGCTGCAATACCACTTTGGGATAAGTGGGTGTACAGATTGTGTTACCCAAAGTAGTCCTATGAAATAAATCTATAAGCAACCATAAATAAATACAGATAAGCAACCTTATAATGGCAAGCCCGGGGCATATAGTGAAGATTCTCTCAGTTACAAACAAGCATTTGATTAGTGCATAATGTTTGCAAGTCCAGAGGAGGTGTGATTATTTAGGAAGTGAACCACATAATTAGTTTGTGGAATTTAAAATCAAACTAAGTAAATACTAATTTGATTTTTTTTAGTTACTGCTACTCGGAGCGCTAGATCGCCAAAAGCATTATGATAAGCACCAGTTTAACACCTACAATTCTTGGCAATGTTTTTAATTCACATTGTACTGGTCACTGTTGTATCATATTTGGCAACCAATTATCAACATGCTGGCTGTGGATTATTTGTACTATATGGACCACCCTCCATTTTGGATTGTTACATTGTTACTTTGTTGCCCCACACTCGGAACGTACCATCGTCACTGCAGCTCTCCTTCATCACCAGCGGGTGGTAACGAGGCAGTTTGGTCAGAGGCTGCCGGCGGCTCGTCGTGGTGCAGTTCTCGGTCAGAGATTTCATGTGCTCGTCCTCTTCCACCTGTATGACAAGCACAGAGCACGTGTGGATCTACAATTCACTAGCTTCCATCAGGTAGAACCCCACAAAATCATATTGCTTCAAGACGCCAATTATGAATCATAGCTTTAGAAAGCAGGAATAAGTCAACATCGTATACATGTCACAATTCACACTCACACATTTAATCCACTCATTGTTAAGGTCAGGTGTGCTGCCAAGAACATAGGTCAACAAAAATCAGGTCTGATTCTCATCCACACCACACATTTTATTGCAAAAGCCCCAAAAATAGATCAGCACTTTAAAAAATGATTATGCCTAGATTGTACCAAGTAACCCAGGCATTATTGAGTGTGCATCTGTCATTGCTATAACATGCCACCCACCCGGTTATCTGTTATCCAAAGCCGATGTGCTGTGAAGCATTTTTGTAGTTTTAACCAGCAGGAGTATAAGGAGTGCACAGAAATTCAAAAGCTTCCAATCTCTCTACAGACCTCTGATGACATTAAAGCAGCAGTTCAAGCAATATCCTACATGTGTGTGTTTTAATATATATGTTTTAAAGACATTTTTAATGTTTCTAATGTAGAAACCATTTCCAAAGTGACAGACCCTTCCCCTTCTGATAGGCTCTAGCTCTTGAGACCCGCCCTCTCTCTAGAAGTGCACCAATTGTATCTAGTAACTGCCCAGTCACAATAATATTGCTGGACTACATTGCCCACAATGCTGTGCAAGAACTGACTTAAATAACCCGAGCAAGCGATCGATTACAGGAGAATGGATCGATCTGCAACTTAGCTAATCACTTATCAATGTGCAGATTGTATCGATGCACATATTGAATGGGAAATATATATATACACATACATATTTTTTTTTTAAACGGCAGCTTGAACTCAGTGTTTCTAACCCTCTTCTCAGGGCATCCAAGGTTTTTGAAATAATAAATGAATATCCAATCCCACTTTGCACTTATCTTATATAAGAACATGCGATTAGCTAGTTATCCTTAAAACATGGCCCTGTCCAGAGGAGAGAGTTCTGCAGCACTGTATTACCCTCTTGAGCCAAGAGAAGTGAAACAAAGAGGGCAAAGATGCTTTCAGAAGGACGTTTTACCAAAACAGATCCCCAACAGCTATATTAAATGTACCTCAACAAACTGGAATGTATGATCTAGGCTTCCGCTATATCCCTTGTGCCAAGGCCTATCCCTGTTGGAGTAACCTTCCTCCTCTGCCTCTCTTGATCTTACCTCTTCCAGCTCATGTTCGGGAAGGCTGCCCATACTAGTGGTCTCCTTCATTGTAGCATTGCAGCCTTCCTTGGCATAGCTGTGCACACTGCTGAGCTTCCCAGGACGGACACCCAGCTGTACATCAGATTCTGTGTCTGATGACTCCGAGCTGTCAGGGGAGCTGGGTTGCAGAGAGGAGCTGTCCTGTGAGGAGGAAGACAAAGAGCTTTCTGCGCTGGTGGAAGGGCTTCCTGGATTGGAGACTGATGGCATCTCCTGCCCTGACACTGTGTAAGCCTCCACATTCTTCAGATCTTCATACGTTTGTCCAGAGGAGCCTGCAACATCAAAACAGGCATTTTGAATTGTAAGGTTTTTTTCTTTCATCTTGAATCAGGGGGTCCCTCAAAGATGAGAGACGGGGAGACTAAAGATGGAGTTTGGACATTTGTACATACCTGGTTCTATAACTTGGTCCTGACAGCTCTCTATCTCTTTGCTTTGTCCCACTGATGTGGTATCCATATCATACTGTACAGAGCATAGCTCCTCTTTTGGGAAGACCCCGCTCTGGCTAAGATCCTGGGGCATCTCTAGACACACACGGTGTCTCTTAGTTCCAATACGATGTCTGGAAACACTGTGGTGATGAAGACATTGATCAACTTAAGTAAGAGTATGACTGTGCTCAATAACTACAGTTTTTTTTTAAATTAAACTACAGTAATCACTTTATTTTGTATCTAGGGCATAAAGGAAAATCCTACCCAAACTAAGCTCCATTTATTTTGTTTTTACAGGATTGGAAATTGGAAGTTTCCCGGAGCTGAACCACACTATTTTCAGCTCTGGGGACCCCTAGTTCCCGAAGTTAAGTTACCAGTATTATTTCCGTTTTTTAAAAGGGGATTTAAATGGCCATCCAATAGAAAGCCACCACCAATGATGTTGCAGATTCCAATTGGCCTGAGATTTAGCAGCCATTTTCTTTCCCCTGAGGAAAGATTTAAACCCGATAGGTTCACTGTGTACAAAGCATTCCTGGTACCACAAAAGGGCATCCATCGCCTTCCAAAAAAATGTACAACTGTGATGCGGAATACAAAAAACGGTTTCCAAGTTGACACATTTGGCCTGTCCAACCTTTTTCTGTGTTCTGTTTCTTCGTCTCCTGTGAATTCTGCAGCCTCCGGAGTGGGCTGAGCGTGGTCAATCGCAATGACGTCCTTCCCCAGTTTCCAGAGTTTGTAACGCTCAGGCTGGAACTTTCGCACAAAGGTGTCCATGGAAATTTTCACCATGTCCTTTCTGCATGAGCACTGCGCAAAGAATACACATACAGAAGGGTTTTACATTGCTCAGCAAAAACATGGACAAGACACCAGGATGCACAATGCTTTGCTTCAATACTGCACAAACTACAGGACAAAAGGGTTTCATGCCCCTCTTCAAAGTAAACAGTAATTTATCATCACGATAGAAGTGAACAACATAACTGCTAACGCAGCGGTCCGACTCATTTAATGATCTTTGCAATTTATGAACAGTTAAAAATCCTAAAGAGGAATATGGTGCAAGGTGATGAGCACCATGTCTACTCATCCCAAGTACAAAACATAATAAACAGCTCTTACCAGAACAGATTGCTTTCCGTATTCGATCCATCGTAATGTTGCAAAATTGGTGGACTCTGCACAGTTGAAACCATGGTTGAAGCCGGCATGATAAGCATATGGGAAAGTGATCATGAATTCACCAGCTTCTTGGGTTATCTGAAAGAGACAACACCCTGTGTGAAACACACATATAGAAACCATAACCACTTGGTGACAGGAGGCCCAGGCTTGTGTTTTGCAATGCGTTCTTGGCTACTGTAGCAGCCATAGGGTTGTATCACAAGTACCAAGCTAATAGAGTAAAGCAAGGAACAGGTACGAAAGTAGACAGATTTAATCTGAGTACACAGGGACGAAACGTGAGCATCAAGCTCTCTCATCCTCTATATCCATTTCAGTCCTCCCCCAATGTAATGCCCATGCCCGTTTGCCGTCTTTTCTCCACTCACCTTATCAAAAGGGATGCCATACTTCTTTATGATAAAGGGGGAGATGACAGTCATTTTGTGGCGTAGAAAAGCTTCACAGCTCTGAGCGCTTCCTGGGAAAAAGCCTGCAGCACAGAGTAACATGGAATGAAAATTAAAAACACTGGGCATGTTCCTTTGGAAACGTACTCTGTTGGTAGCTATTCAAGAGGATAAATAAATAAACTGGATGTCTGTCCTAGAGAATGGTCAATGTTCAATCTATCTATATATGTGTGAAGGGAGCGTCAGTGCATACATTGAAGCAAGCTTGTTTCCAGTGTGTAGATTCAAGAACCATATAGGACTTCACAAAAGCACAAACAATGTCTGACATACCTTTGGCAAGTCTCTCCAGCCTTTTCCCATGCTCAGGAGGGATTGCGTACCTGCAAAACAAACGGTGAATCACAAAAGGGTTTGTTGCAGTAGTATGAAATTAACATTTCGGGATGTAGATGTGGCAGTAAACGCAGACCCTCAAACATTAGAAAGAGGGGAAAGATGAGTAGAAGATGGTGGTGGTTACTGAAAGCCCTTGTTCCTCGTCCCCATGAAGGAAACCTCACCATGATTTAGGCTCGCCGAAGTGGAGGTAATTGATGCTGTATAGGTCCATGTCTTCGGTGTGCCAGGCGAAGGAGGTTTTCCACATGCCAAAGTACAAGTACGGGGTGTTTACACCTTCAATGGTGATCCCACTCTCCCTCTCCACCACGTCCAGGATGGTGTTCAGACGCCCGATGTTCCACTCTTCGACGTTCTTCAGCGAGAAAGAGAGACCACAATGAAGCAAGAAGCGCTGCTCCCCGTACACACCAGGCATTGGCCAGATAACATAAAAGCAGGACATATCTTCTCTTTTGTCTGTTAAGCTCCTTACCAGAGCATGTTCAAACAATCATAACAAATTTGGGGATTAAGCCCCAATAAAGTCCCTAATGAAACATTGGAAATTATAATAACTTAAAAAGAAAAAATTACACCATGGCTTCATTTAGCAGGAGAGTTGCAGTTATTCGACTTTGAAAGCCTCGACTTGCATGACAATATTCCGCTCTTCAGGTGCCATAAATACTTTCAAATTACCTTGTCATACAAGGACCCGTTCACGTCTGCTCCATAAATGGGGGCATTGAACGTCAGGTTCTTCCAGTATTTGCGCTCCAGGTCCTCAAAGTCTGCGTAACGGGGAGTACAATACCTGCATGCAAACATAAGCACAATGAGAACACACACATAACAAGTTGTAACTGTGACCTGTGAGTACATTTAATTTTCCATTGATTAATGCAAAGTTGAAGAAACTGATAACAATAGATTGCGGACAATACAGGGAAACAAACATTGACATATTAAATGTCCGTGACAACAGTATGCTGGGGGGCCTTACTGCAATGCAGAGGTTTACCATGAGAGTTTGTAAATGTGACTGTATATTTGTATTATTTTAAATGTGCAGTAAAATCACATCATGTGTTTTCCCATCTGGAACCCCTCACATTAGCACGAGGCACCCCTGGGTGGCAGTAAACTGTGGTTGAGGGTATATGAAAACCTCCACAATGTCTGCTTATGTAGATCTGATAAAGACTATATAGGTGTTGAAAGCTTATCTAAAACTGTATCTACAGAAAACACTCATCTTGTTCCTATAATAGGCTGTAACAAGACAACATGAAGGAACAAACAGGGCCAGAGCCCAACAGATTAATATTAAAATAAATACACCCATATATTTCACATTTCCTGTACACATGGGGGAAAAGCCAACATTCCCCCTGCCCATTTCCAATAAATAATCACAGTGTTGATCAAAAAGAATTTGATCAGAAAGATTTCCCCCTTTATACAGCACTCAAAACACATATAATCAAATAGTGGACAAAAACAAATGGTCCTGCAGATATGCTGCGATTAGCTGAGAAGTATCCCAGAATCACGGTGGAAATCAAAAATAATAAAATTTTATTACGTCTACATAGATCATTAAAAACATAGATGCAGTACTAAAAATCCCTGTATTTAGGTGGCAGATATGAATAATTTGTAATAGTAAGGTAAGTATCGTTGATATGTATCTCAATCTATTCATGTCGCCACTCAGAGTGGAACGTAGGACGTCACGTCAGTGACGTCACTCTGAGTGGCGACATCCTACACCTCTGCATGAGCAGGCATGTATCGAGCAGAGGCATTTTGTTTTGTGCTTTTTCGCTATAATGTATACCATGCTTTAGAGACTGTTGCAATATAAGAGAAAGAGTGTTAACATTCTTCTTTGTTACTATTGGTAGCCAACTGTGTGCAACTAAGTCTGAAGTCTCAGACCACACATATAAATAGCAACCAAGTGGTTAGCATTGGGAGTACTAATAGGGTTAATCACGGCCGCAATTTTGCGATAATAAACATAATTACATACTACTGATTACCTGGTATGTCAGATATCATCTCTGATACCATTTAACACTGCTAGCGATACTTAGGATATACAAGTCTGTCTCTGATAGTTATAATTTTGGATGTGAGGATATGAATAGATTGAGATACATATCAACGATACTTACCTTACTATTACAAATTATTCATATCCGCCACCTAAATACAGGGATTTTTAATACTGCATCTGTGTTTTTCATGATCTATGTAGACGTAATAAAATTTTATTATTTTTGATTTCCACCGTGATTCTGGGATACTTCTCAGCTAATCGCAGCATATCTACAGGACCATTTATTTTTGTCCACTATTTGATTATATGTGTTTTGAGTGCTGTATAAAGGGGGAAATCTTTCTGATCAAATTCTTTTTGATCAACACTGTGATTATCTATCCTTACCCTCTAAGCACCGAACATGTCCTTAAAATAAGAGATATATATAGGTGATTGCGGTCTCGTTTACATATTCACCATTTCCAATAAACCAAGTCCTTTTTATACTCCTGTTATGGGCTCTTACTTGTCATTGTTAGCCATCCGTCGAAACTCTTTGACAGTCATTGGCTTCTTCTGTATGTTATACTGTGTGAAGAGGCCGGATTGGCCAGTCACCACCTGCTGAATTGGGGCAGGAATAACCAGGTCGTCCAAGTCATCATAACAAGTACGTGGCTTCCACTCCTTCGGAGGTACTACCTGCAGAAGAAGGTGCAACATCACAATAGTTCTTTTAAACCAAAACGATTTAAAATCAAATGTTTTATATGATATATAATGCACTGTTTGTTTCCCAGAATAGTTAAAGGAGTTTACACAAAACTGCCTTCACCAGAAGAGTTTACTGTTGTATACCATTAAATACTTGGTCTGTGAACATATCAGTAACAAATGTGAGCATGTCATTACCCAGAGTCCCTGGCTGTAGTGAAAGCATTGTATGCTGAGAGATTATAGGGCAAGGCAGACTTGACTGAGACATGGGAATGTGCTCATGATAGTTCATCATTCCACAACCTTAGAGCAAAGACCTAGATAGACTCACAGACCAGATGAAAATGTAAAACCTAGTGTCTGTTTGCCTTCGTATATATCTCCCCCTTGTGCTCCCAAGTTTGGCGCTCTACGCACAGTGCCACTCATATTGGAGTAGTCCTATAGTATATGCTGGTGTTACTAACCTTGGCCAGCCCTGCCCGATGTGCACCTTGGGACTCAATGTACGCGATGTAGCGCTTGAAGTTGCGAAACTCCTCCATGGTTGGATAGAAAGTCATGATCCGCGAGCTGGAATTTGGGGTTTCATTTTCACCGGCCATCTTGATGCTGAAGGCCCTGAGGGCTTCTCTGGGTCTTAGGAGAATGCAAGGATCTGCAGGGCACATTCACAGAGAAAAACAGTCACATCTTGTATAAATTAACTACCGTATTAACAGCACTTCCCCATTCTTAATATCAACACCTCAAACTCAATGGGAGTTCACAGTTAAAGCAATACCCCCCAAAGTAAACATGAAGTCATAAAACCTCATAGCACAGCAAACATTAACCGCTTCTTATGTTTCATTTTACAAAAATCTTCATTTTTTTGGCAAGTTTTAACTGTTTATTTATGGCCTGAACCTACTCTATTTCTGCCAGTGATTGAAGCGCTGAATCCTCAGCTAATTAAAGTAGATGGGTGATTGACTATATTGAATACCCCTTCCACTAGGTGTGCAGATATAAGTATATACAAATAAATAAAATATAAAAACATTGATTGGTAATATCCTTTTTAAAGTGCATCCGTAGAAAGTATGACTTACTTGGAATCCTGTACTGACGTACCTAATAAAATGTACCTTTTTCAATGTGCAAATGTTGGTGATCTGACAACACACACGTTTCTAGTAGGTCATAAAACCCTAACTGCTCTGATTAGCTGAAGGTTCGGAGTGTCAACCCACAGGACAGAATAGCGCTCTCCTAGTCAATGATAGTCATTCCAAATTTGAAGGATTATTATGGAACAACATGACCTAATACAGCCCCAATATGCTTTTTCAATGTTACTTTGAACAAGGAAAGCGGGTTCTGTCATTTTTTGGCCTTTTAATATGTACAGGATTCAGAAGCCAGCTGCACTCAACTGCGACACACACAATGGGGTAATAATTTATTTTAAAAAGGGGGAGTACTCACAAGTGTTGGAGTTTTAAAAGCATTTAGGTAGACAGCAGTCACCAGCCAGTTCTCACTTTCACGTTTGTTATCGGCACTTTGAGAGATAGATCTAGATAGATAATCTCAAAATTCCATCTTCCTAGAACAGCGACAGACTGTTATATCTTTCTCTGCCTCAGAGTGCTACATATTTTGATTCCACAGGCAGTGGTCATCCATTCCTATTGTTTTAGCGGACGTAAAATTGTATCCTTTGTTTATATACATTATGCATTATCTGTGGTGCTTCGCTCATTCTATATACACTTTTCTCTATTCGGATTAGTATATGTATGAAGCAGCCCCAAAAGTATATTCCGTATCTACACACCTCCTACTCCTTCCCCAAACCCTCTCCACTATCTGACTTTGGTTGGATATATTCACATTTAGCAGATATTCACCGTTAAGGTATTAACCCTTTCACATTTATCCCTCACTATTTAGTGATTTCACACAATACACGCACGAAGGATTTGTTTTTATTATATAATATTTCACTTCACACATCTCTTTTACGCGAATATATATATACACACAAATATATATGTATGTACATAAACATTCTATGCATCATAACACCACATTACACGTCACGCACTCTGTCACACCCCCTCCCTTTATCCTTTTCCCCTAATGATTGATTGACAGGCGACACCGGAATTGGAGGCCTAAAGAGGCGGGACCCCCTATCATCCGTCGCCACTGATTGGTCCATAAGGAAAATAACCGGAAGCCACAGGATAGGGAAACGTGCGCGAGCTTCCTATTGGCCGACGCGCCTGCCACTCGTCCCATCTGTTTCAACCCCCGCCCCCCCTCTCCTTCCTCTCTTTCCCCCATCCCCCCTACTCACATTCCCACCGGGGCCCACTGGGGGTGTGAGCGGTAAAGTAACGCGGTGACCCGATGGGAGGGGAGACTGACCTGTGACTTTGTTTGAGATGATGGGGGGGGGGGGGGGGGCTCGGCGGCCTGAGGGGCGGACGCAGCCCGGGCGGGTGACACGAAGGCCCCGGCTCGGCTTGTTGTCGGTCTCCGCTGTCCCCCTCTGTCCCCGTCCTCCCTGCTTCTCCGTTCCAGTCGGTGTTCGGTGCGAGCTGGCGCAGCCTCTGTCTCCGGCTCTTTCTCCGACTGCGCCTGCGCGCTGACTGCGAAACAGGTCGAGCAGCGCCAATTGCAGCGCGCGGCCGGCCGTCCAATTACAGAAGGAAGATGAGTCACCAATGGCAGCGGCGGAGCTCGGCGCTGATTGGCTAGGACGGGGCCGAGCTTTGTTATGCTCCTGCAGGAAGAAGGCGGCCAACAGCTGATTGGGTGCACTGGTTCGATAGGGTGGGCATTGTCCAATCAGGACAGTGCTTGGGGGTAGGCACTGTCCAATCAGGACAGGGCGTAGGGATGGGCAATGTCCACTCAGGGCAGGGGTGGTGTGGGAAGAAAGAAGCTACATTGAGAAACAGCAGGGGCTGTTACTAGGGTGTGATGTGATAATGTGCAGTCACAAACATGAACACAATGGCATTGGGAAAAAGCGAGGAAGATTAAAAATATATAAATAATATAATAATAATAATAAAAATGTAAATATATATATAAATATATGATTAAAATATATAATATATAAACAATATATATAAGATAAAAAAAATATATAAGATAATATTAAAAATAAATGACAACAAAAATGTTGCATTCAAATTAAATACCCAAGTGACCAAAATAGGATTCAAATGATTAGACCATTTATTTATTTATTTATAAAATATTTTACCAGGAAGTAATATATTGAGAGTTACCTCTCGTTTTCAAGTATGTCCTGGGCACAGAGTAAAACAAATAATACTTGGTTACAAGTACAGTTACATAAATGAACAGGGTATATATACATTATATACAAGACATTGCATGCACAGTTAAAGAAAATATATATTATGAGCGTATGAAACAGTTACAGACCAGGTTAAAATGTGAGACAGCCTTAGATTTGAAAGAACTTAAACTGGTGGTGGATGTGAGGGTCTCTGGTAGGTTGTTCCAGTTTTGGGGTGCACGGTAGGAGAAGGAGGAACGTCCGGATACTTTGTTGAGCCTTGGGACCATGAACAGTCTTTTGGAGTCTGATCTCAGGTGATAAGTGCTGCAAGTGGTAGGGGTGAGAAGCTTGTTCAGGTAGCTGGGTAGCTTGCCCATGAAGAATTTAAAGGCAAGACAGGAAAGGTGAACTTTGTGCCTAGACTCGAGTGATGACCAATCTAGTTCTTTGAGCATTTCGCAGTGATGTGTGTTGTAGTTGCATTGGAGAACAATAAATAACATTGCGATAAAATAACGGCGCGGGAGTCCGGGTCAAAAAGAGGAGTACAAATGATTGTATTTATTAGTCAAATATAACTAAAAAGGAGGTGCAAAAATACTCCTACGCGTTTTGCACCTTAAGGTGCTTTATCGAGGCGTAACGCCTCGTCTCTTTGCACTTCTTTTGATTATTCTCATTGAAGATTCTTCTCTAAAAGGTATCTTTATCCGGAATTACTCATATACCACTCTGACTACACCACCGATAAAATAACAATACAGAAATTGGGAGAGATTACTACAAAAAAAAAATCTGCATACAGTAGCAAGGTATTCTCATATATAAATAATATAGATACATGTTTTTCTTGTTGCATTACTGCAGTGATAATGTATTGCAGGTCCTTCAGGCACTAAAGGGGTTAATTACATTCCGTTCTGAAATTCATCACCCCTCTCTTGATAAACAGAAGAGAAACAGTCACTCTGGTATCATGCCATAGGTTCTCTCCCCCCCCCCCCCCCCCACCATGAATTAACCTTTTTGTAAAGTGATGCATTTCCCCTCCCCAGCCTTTGTTATGGTGCTCAAGGCTTGGGGGCTGGAGGTTATAAATCTGTTGGTAAACTTCTCCTGAATAACATACAGATTAGACAAAGTACTCAATCCATTGATGAACTGATACTGACCTAGGAGGCACACAGGATTGAATGCAAAACTAGCTCACTCTGTGTTTAATCACATCTTGCTCAGAGCAGGCACATATAGTGACGTTTCTGGGACACAGCCCCTTCACATATTGGGCATCTGAAGAAAGGACTGTGTTCCCTAAACGTTGTTTACCTGCTCGGGGCAAGATGTAAATGAATACAGAGCAAGCTAGTTTTGCATTAAGTCCTCTTGGCCGCCTCTGTCTACATACTATTTATATGACGTGTGGCTCTGGATTTTGGGATGTCAGGATTGCTTGGGGGACTGAGCACGAAGGTGAACTTCATCTATCCCTCTTGCCAGTAGCTGATTGCCACCACAATATATTGTATTTTGCCCATTCTAAACTGGTTGCACACATTCCTTTTGAACAAGAGCCTAAAGAAGCTCCCCTCATCAGAAATCAGTCGCACGTCATCCAAAACAAGCCCTTTAGCACACCGAAAGTTTGTGTGTTAGGTCGCACACCACAAAGTAAGAATATTGGTAATAATAAACTAATACTGTGGTGCAAGAGAACAGGGATGAACCTCAGACCCCCCAAAAAGTCATATATACACAAATGTTCCCAGCACGCAATGTAAAGGAGAATAAGACAAAGGTCAAATGCTAATAAAGAATATATTGAATGAACATAAATAGATGCAACAAGCAATGGCTCTTGGATAGGCTATGGAGAGCCTATAGGCTATAGGCTCCACTCCTCCTCTCGCTCTTATTTTTTGACATTATATAGTTCTGCTTGATGAGTTGTACTCTCCATAGCCTATCCAAGGGCCATTGCTTGTTGCATCTATTTATGTTCATTGAATATATTCTTTATTAGCATTTGACCTTTATCTGATTCTCCTTTACATTGCGTGCTGGGAACATTTGTGTATATGTGAAGCTCTTGAGCACAGTTGTGGTTTGAGAAGTTGAATTTCGCTTTTAATGACACTGCAGGCAGATCCACAAGGAAACTAGGAGGAAGAATAGATATGTGGTTAAGAGAAAGTCGCTTTATTTCTGGGTGCTTCAGGTGGTAAAATATCAGTATTAGCTGTTCTATGCATTTAAATGTTTTTTATTTATAAATAGGGTGACCAGATTTCCAAAAGTAAAAACCTGGACACATTAAAAAAATATTTCTAAAACAATATCACTTAAAAATAAATATTATTATAGTATTTGTCTAATAGCGCCCTAATTCTGCTGTATTATTGATTTCACTCCCCCCCCCCATTCCCTTCTCCCCCCCACACCCCTCCCTTTCCCCCCCTCACCAGCCTTCCTTCTCCCTCACCCCCATCTCCCTTCCCTTCTCCCTCACCACCTCTCCCTTCTCCCCCCACTCGCTCACCCTCCCTTCTCCCCCTCACACCCTCCCTTCTCCCCCTCACACCCTCCCCCTCCTTTCTCTCTCCCTCACCCTTCTCCCTCTCCCTTCTACCCCCCTCCCTTCTACCCCCTCACACCTTCCCCCTC
The DNA here is from genome assembly GCF_040206685.1 of Ascaphus truei. NCBI lineage: Eukaryota > Metazoa > Chordata > Amphibia > Anura > Ascaphidae > Ascaphus > Ascaphus truei. The sequence continues at coordinate 19,981,505 of NC_134492.1, read as the reverse complement.
CCTTCTCTCCCTCACTCCTTCCTCATCCCCTCCCCTCTACCCCCCTCTCCCTTATCCTCCTCTTCCTCACCCTTCTCTTCTCCCCCACCCCTCTCTTATCCCCTCTCCTCTTTTCTCCCTCTCTCACCCCTCTTCTCCCTCTCCCCTCTCTCTATCTTCTCCCTCCCCCACATACACACACACTTACCAACATACACTCTTGCCCACACACTTTTACACACTCTTACCCACTTACACACACTTACCTTATTAGTGACAGCACACTGCAGCCAGGGAGAGAAGTTGCAGGAGCAGCACAGTGCCACCTCATGGACAGAGGAGTAATTGCGCTGTACAGACCCTGCATTCAACAAAACGGGGACATTGCAGAGATTGTTAGGACACCAGGACAGTCCCTTAAAAACCGAGACTTCTGGTCACCCTATTTATAAAATGTTTTACCAGGAAGTAATACATTGAGAGTTACATCTCGTTTTCAAGTATGTCCTGGGCATAGAATGATGATAATGCATGGTTATATTAAATGAACAGGGCTATACATTATATTTACAGACATTTTATGGACAGATGGAGATAATATATGTTATGGGCTTATGTAACAGTTTAAAGACAGGATTAAAATGTGACAGCTGAAGTCCTGAAAGAACTTAGACTGGTGGCGGCTGTGAGAGTCTCTGGTAGATTGTTTCAGGTATGAGGTGCCCGGCTGGATACGTTGTTGAACCTTGGGACCATGAACAGTCTTTTGGCGTCAGATCTCAGATGATAAGTGCTGCATGTGGTAGGGGTGAGGGGCGTATTCAGAAAGTATTTGAAGGCAAGACAGGAAAAAATGAACTTTGCGCCTGGACTCAAGGGATGACCAATTGAGTTCTTGGAACATTTCGCAGTGACGTGCGTAGTAGTTACATTGTAGTACAAAACAGCATATTGAGTTGTAGAGGGTGTCTAATTTGCTAAGCTGAGTTTGGGTTGCTGTACCATATACTATGTCCCCATAGTCTGTAATTGGTATAAGCATCTGCTGTGCGATGCGCTTTCTGACCAGCAGACTTAGGGATCATTTGTTCCCTATAAAGTACACCTAGTTTGGTATAGGTTTTGGATGTCAGAGTATCAATAAGCATCCCAAATGTTTAATGGGAGTCAAACCATATGGCCCGATTTTTAAAACTAGTAACGGGCTAGGATGGTGTTAGTGTTGGTGCTGTTCTGTAGCTCTGTGGTTGGTCGCTTTAGAAATTTAGCCTTAGTCCCAAATAACATAGTTACAGTTTTGTCAGTGATTAAAAACAGTTTTTTGGGGGGGAAATCCAGTATTCAAGTCTTGAAAAATCAGATTAAATTACGTGTCCAAAGTCGGAGAGGCTAGGGCTGTGTGCATATTAGGTTGTGTCATCCGCATACATGTGTATTGAAGCTCTCTTAGAAGCTGTAGGTATATCATTAATGAAGACTGAAAAGAATAGAGGCCCTAGAACACCCCACAGGTGACATCCAAGGGGTTGGTGTTAGAGCCGAGATAGACACGTATTGGGATCTACCAGATAGGTAGGAGTGAAACCAGCTGAAAGCGTATTTCCCTATTCTAGAGCACTGAAACTTGATTAACAAGATAACATGATCAACAGTATCAAAAGCCTTTGCAGAATCTAGGAATATGGCACCAGTTAGTTGTCCCAGTGCGATTCCACACTGGATCTCATGGCAAACTTTTAAGAGGGTAGTTACCGTGGAGTTTTTACGGTGAAAGCCAGAGTGGAGTTGGCTAAGGAAATTTGTCTTGTTATAGTAATCGCTTAAGTAGGAGTGGACAGATTTTTTCATGACTTTGGATAGTACTGGGAGGAGAGAGACTGGTCTGTATTGGAGACAATCTTTTTGTCCCCACTTTTGAAGACTGGGACAACTCTGGCAGTTTTTCAGGTCTGTTGGATATGGCCTGAAGACAAAATAGAGTTGATTAGGGAGGCAAGCGTTCAGAATGACTTTTTTTGCACTAGGTCAAGTCACATTGGCTATTTAGTTTTAATGTTAGGAGCGTCACAGAACTTCAAAGTACAAGAACTCAACGCAATCATAGAAAAAAGAAACAAATATACATAGTGCAAATGTGCAAAATTCAAAATGTGGAGATTGATGAAATCTTTGAGTGCCCACTCACATGGTAGTAAAATAAATCAGGCATTTTTCAGATTCAATCTGGTGTAGATCTAGATGAATTTATTATCACTGGAACGCTCCAAATCATAGAAAAGAAGAAGAGGTGGACATAGTATTGGGACACAATACAGCTTTATATGTTAAAAATAGTTTGAGCAGGGGGCGTGGCTTGGAGCCGAAACAAGATGGCTGTGTGATGCTGTAGCTCCACAAAGAGGGAATCAAACATCTATATCCATCCTGGCCCATACTACACCAAACTAATTGTCCAAATCCGAACAGCCCACGAGGCGCTGATTATTTTGAGGTCATAAATACATACATACGACATTAATTGGACATTTCACGAATAACCTGGTGTTCTGAGGCCTACCGGGCAGAACAGCAGCTGCAGCCCCGGAGCAGAGCTCCTTCAAGGATCGCGGCCCGGTTTCAATCTCTCCCCTGGCTTCCCCTGCCCACGGACAGCAAGAGCTATCATATGGGCAAACTCGCAGGAGGGAGAATTGGGTGAGTAGCCCATGAACTTTCAGCTTGAGGCAGCACGAGGCTTAGGAGAGGCTAGGAAACATCCAAAATGGCTGTAACGGAGAGCGAGCGGAGCTCCGGGCATACCTACCCCCCGACCGGAGAGCGCCTCTCTGTACCTCCCTTCATCTGTCCACTCCCCGGAGGAAGTGGACAATGCTCAGCTGGACGCATATCTCATCCAGCTCTTCGGTTCTCTGTTACCAGAAATGACGGAAGACAAACTCCAGATGGACAGAGCACATAGACTGCCTAGACCTAAAGGCCTGGACCCAAAAAAACCACGAGATGTGATTACACGTCTCCACTACTTTCGTAGTAAAGAGGAGATACTAAGAGCCGCTAGATCTACTCCAAGGATAGAACAAGACAACGTTCAGCTTCTCATTTTCCCAGATCTGGCTCAAATCACGTTGAACAAACGTAAAATGTTTGCACAGGTCACAAACACACTGAGAAATAATAAAATACGCTACCGTTGGGGTTTTCCGTGCAAGATAATATTTATCTACCAAGAAAAAACATATATTTCTCTCTCCAGAAGAAGGCGAAGAGAAATTGAGAGCAATGGGTCTCCTTGAATCAGAGGAAATGGAGGCCTCCCAGCGGATTCAACCCCCACCTAAACAACAGCGCCCAACATGGGTAAAGACCCCAACTGCACGAAGAGAACAGAACCAGCCCGCTTGAAATTTGGAACTGATCACTCATTGAGTTTCCAGTTAATTCTACAGACTGACGGAATGTTGTTCGGAACATAAGGCATAGCTGAACTTGTCGTTTAATCCAGATATGCTCTTTTTCCTGAACAGGAGTGGAGACACCTGATGTCAATTTGCTATCTTGAACTACTCTCAAAGACCAAGGTGATCTGGTTATCAAGAATCTCCCGAAGATAACTTCCCATACTGTGAAAGGTTATAGTTTTAAAACACAGGCTCCCAAGATGGTTGCTTTGGAAATGCTTTTTTTCCCCCCCAAAATTGACTATGTTTCTAAATGGACTAAAAGTCTCAAAGCACCTAGACACTGATAGACAGCCTGATCTAAGTTGCATGTTTTGTGCAGTTGACACATGTTGGACCAATTTGGGGGTTTTCGGCCTCGGTCCTCGGGGGTCGGCGGCGGTCCGGCTTCTGGGGGTGTCCCTGTTTCGGTGCGGGCGGCTCGGTCGGTGGCTCTGTCTTTGACTGGGTCGCTGGATGGGCCGCCTGTGCTGGGGGGCGGCCCGCTGGTGGCTCTTGGGGCCCGGGTTTGGACACCCCGGGCCTAGTTCGAAACCGTTTCCTGGGTAAAAGTATGTCCTGGTCGCAGGTTATCTATGTTATTTACCCCAGATCTGTTCCCCCAATACCTTAAGTATAATTTTTGCAATGTTCCTTTTGTGTCTCTCTTCCCCTATAGACTAAATATAGATTTTGAGATGGCCGAGCACTGGATGCCAGTCTGATCTACTCAATGTGAGAAAATTAAGGAAAGATAAGGTTATGTAAATAGTTACAATGTTTCATTTCCCCCTCGTTTTTCTGTATCCGGATGTGTAAGACTACACATACAATCCACCCCGTACTCTCCGGGGCGTTGCTTTTGATTTCTGAAGGTTTGGCTCCCAAACAAGGGAGCACTGCGGCATTAAGCCGTTGGGCTGCGGCCCCCCACCCCCCCCCCAGGTTTGCGCATCCCGTGACTGCGATACACTCACATCACGGGACCTGAAATAGTTGGTCCCCCCAAACATAGTTTAGAAACCGGGGTCCTCTTTTTACCCCACCCTACCTTGTCCACCCTCTCCCCACACCCAGTTCTACAAGCATTTGTTACTGCAGAAAGTTAATATGTGTATCTCTCAAGATGTATGTTCACAATACAGACCGTTTACAATAGTTAAGATACTGTTTCATCTGTTATATATAAGTCATCACTCTGTTCACCTGTATCATAGACCTTTAAAGCATCACTATGCCGATTAATATAATTTCCCAAAACACCAAGGGCCTCAATACCCCCCGTAAGAGACGAATAGCCCTTTCAGAGGCTAAAAGACTAGCAGGAGATATCATTTTGTTACAAGAAACGCATCTGAAAAAGGAGGATCAATCACTGCTGTACAGTAGCGACTACCCTCTAATCTATCACTCATCATCCCATACAAAAAAAAATGGGGTGGCTACACATTTCCACAAAAATCTAAACTTCAAAGTTGATAAAATTAAAAATGATCCTGCTGGGAGAATTTTAATTGTTACAGGATTACTAGACTCTACCCATCTAACAATAGCTAACATATATGCCCCTATCGAAAATCAAGAATCCTTTTTCCGGGAGCTCACAAATTTAATAAACTCTGTCCAGAAAGGTTTTCTAATTCTTGCAGGGGATTTCAACGCAATCATAGACCCAAATTTAGATAAATTTCCCAGTCTTCCATTACCACAAAAGATAGTTCCCTCAACTCGTGGTCTCGTATCCATGGCCAAGGATCTGATGGTAGTAGACTCCTGGCGACTAATGAACAATAAGGAAAAAGATTTTTCCTTCTTCTCTCATCCCCATAACAGTTATTCACGTATAGACTATATTTTAATTGACCAACAAGTTAGCGATAACATTTCCTCAGCAACAATTGCCCCCTCTGCTTGGTCAGACCACTCTACAATTATAAGTAAACTGAGTGGCCTCACAACCAAAAACAAAACAAGGTTGTGGTCTTTAAATGAATCATTACTGTCGAACTCACAAAATCTCCAACAATTGGAAGAGGAACTGGTCCAATATTTTGATATAAATAACACCCCGGACGTTTCCCCTTTTACCCTTTGGGAGGCCCATAAATCTGTGCTTAGAGGTAAAATGATTGCTCTGGCTTCTCGGAAAAAGAAGTAAAAAGCGGAACACATTGTGACATTAACACAAAAGCTATCAGAACTAGAAAGTATCCATAAAGCAAATCCCTCCCGAAAAAACTATAGACAAATAATCTCAGTTAGAGGGCAATTAAATCTTTTGTTAGTGACAAACGCAGAGAGAGCTATACGATGGACCCAACAGAAATACTACGAAAAAAGTAATAAGGCAGATAAAATGCTGTCACGTAAGCTAAAACAAAAGCAGGTTAAAGCTAAGATCCATAATATTTATACTAAAAATGGAAAGATATCTCATAGTCCCAAAGTTATAAGTGACGCCTTTAAGGAATATTATGCATCTCTTTACATTCTGCCTGGCCCAGTGGGAGAATCGGCTAAAAAGAAAAAAGCAAAAAAAATTCAAAACTTTCTAACTTAATGCCGGCTCCCGACGCTGGAACCAGAAGACATAATAAATCTTGAAAAAAATATAGAACCCCCTGAAATCCTGGAGGCTATCAAATCTTTGAAAAATGGGAAGGCCCCTGGTCCGGATGGATTTTCAAACCTTTACTACAAAAAATTCTCCACAATACTCCTCCCACACTTAACCAAAGTATTTAATGAGATGCTTTTAGGCCTCCCCCCACCCAGAGATATGCTATGAGCAACCATAGTCGTAATCCCAAAAGATGGAAAAGATCCCATGATGTGCTCTAGCTACAGACCTATATATCTGTTAAATACAGATCTAAAATTATACGCAAAAATCTTGGCCACTAGATTAAACAATATTCTTCCACGATTGATCCATCCGGACCAGGTTGGCTTTGTTCTGGGCAGGCAAGCCCTTGACAACACAAGGAGGACGGTGAACCTAATACATGTAGCAAAACAAACCACACGCTCATCATTACTACTTTCACAAGACGCTGAAAAAGCTTTGGATCGGCTAGATTGGCAGTTTATGAACGCCACACTCTCACAAATGGGATTTACTCCCAAAATCTTAAACAGCATAAACACGCTATACTCGGCTCCGACAGCCATAGTAAAAATGAATAACTCCTTGTCTGACCCTTTCACAATATCGAACGGAACCAGACAGGGGTGCCCACTGTCCCTCTTGTTGTTTGCTTTGGCAATAGAACCATTAGCCTACCAGATAAGAATGAACCCCAATATCACGGGTATCAATGTTGGACAGAAGGAATTTAAGATAGCTCTCTATGCGGATGACATACTACTGACGCTCTCGAGTCCCCTTATCTCACTCCCCAACCTTTTCCAAGCTCTATCTGAGTTTGGCTCCCTTTCAGGATACAAAATTAACCACTCTAAATCTATGGCTCTTGGCTTAAACCTTCCCAAGGATATGGTAAAATTATTTCAACTTAATTTTGACTTCAAGTGGAATCAGACCCACATTAAATATTTAGGGGTTCAAATAACAAAAGATTACTCATCCCTATACAAAATAAACTTTAAACCTTTATTCGACCAAGTTGCAAAGGACTTGTCCACCTGGAATCCATACATTATCTCTTGGTTCGGAAGGATCGCCACTATTAAAATGAACATCTTACCTAGAATACTGTACCTCTTCCAAACTCTCCCAGTAAAGATTTGTCAGAAGGACCTAAATAACATTCAAAATAAAATTCTGAATTTTGTATGGCAAAATAGGCGCCCTAGAGTCCGCAAAGATATCCTTTATAAATCTAAGTTAGAAGGAGGCTTAGCCCTTCCAAACCTACAAAAGTAAAAGTAAAGTAGGTTTATAGAGCGGCACAACTAGGGCAACTAGTTAGTTGGCATTCAAACCCAACCGAAAAAAGATGGGTCGAACTAGAAGAATTGATCTGCTCCCCATTCGAAATTAAGACTCTCCCCTGGCTTAATAGAAAATCCAGACCAGCTCCGGTTTACACAAACCCGGTGCTATCTTTCGCATGTAATCTTTGGGACTCCCTTAAAGTTAGGTTCCAACTTACGGGTACCCCATCCCTCATGCAACCCCTGATTTCAGATCCCTCCCTCCCTTTTTACACTAATAACCAACAATCTAACCTTTGGGTCCAAAAAGGACTCCTAAGAGTTAATGATATTCTCATCAAAGGTAAAGTTCCTCCATTCACCTCGTTACAAACGAGCCACGACATTCCCTCCTCTGAATTTTTCAGATTTCTCCAAGTTAGGCACTATATCCAATCCATTTACAAGCCAAACCAACCACATGTGCTAACGCTATATGAAGACTGGTGTGTACGTCAGCCTCTTATGAAGGGCATTACTGCCAGGCTATACCATAGTTTGACTCCCGTCAAAAATAGCCAAACTCCTGATAAATATATGGTGTCCTGGGAGGAGGAGTTAAATACCAATTTGGACCTTGATGTTTGGAAAGATGTTTGGGAAGCCGCCTCCAAAAATTCTTCCTGTGTGGTGACTAAGGAGAATATTTACAAGCTAATATATAGATGGTATATGACTCCTACCAGGTTGAACTCTTTTCTCCCAGGTGCCTCTCCTTTATGTTGGCGTGGTTGTGGCGAAATGGGGAATATACTGCACATATTCTGGTTGTGTCCAAAAATTCAGCAAACATGGAGGGATGTGTTTGCTTTAATACACAGGGTTTTGGACATCACTGTCCCCCAGGACCCAATATATATAGTATTGGGAAAGCCAATGGCCAATTGTAACAAAACAGAAATTAAAGTTATCTCCCAAATTCTAAATGCTACTAGATGCACCATCGCCAAAAACTGGAAACAACCGACTCCCCCATCCTTAAACCAAATCAATAACAAATTCTGGCACATAGTCTACATGGAAAAACTCACTGCCTACCTAACTGGTTCCACTTCACAATTCTCAGAGACATGGGCTCCTTGGTTTAGACATGCAGGTATATCCCCATATTTAAACTAGATTATTCGGAACAGAATGATTTATGATTTATGTTGTATTTAACCTGTTATTTAATATGTTACATGATTTCAAATGCTGTCCCCTTTCCCCCTTCCCATACTCTCCTCCCCTCCTAATGTGTAATCAGACTATTTGCAATATTGTACCGTTGTATTGTTCCCCTCCTTTTTTTTCTTTTTGTACCCCTCTTACTTTTGAAAAATGGTTAATAAAAAAATAAGTAATAAAAAAAAAAAAATAGTTTGAGCAGTGAGCTCATTCAACTTACATGCTCCAAAGAAATAAACAGCAGTTTTGACCACTCTGGGTCTGAAGTGAACGATGTTCCGATTGGGAACGCAGCCGGCTCCAGTGTCTCAGGCGGTGAGTCTCACTTCCGGGTTCCCCGGTGTATGACGCGCACATCAGCAGAGAGAGCATCCTCTACATCTTGGAAGCCGGCATCAGAGGTCTCCTCTCACCACACAGTTGACGTGTGTGTTTGCAATGTAGGTGGGATTTGCCAGAGTAATGTCAACCTTTTGATACTATATGGTGGTTGATGACCTTCTAGAAGTTTGCTGGATTTTATGTGTTTTGATAAAGATTCCGCTCAGACTCAAGTCTCAATCTGCTTGGCTCCTGTGAGCGTCACGTCACTTCCGGTGGCGGGTCGTGTCACTTCTGGTGCGTTCGGTATCGTAGAGAGGAACAGGTGGCAATTCGATATGGGAATGGAGGATATCAGTAGAGCCTACTCCACAGACTCTACGCGTTTCGCTTGGCACAGCTTCTTCATGACTCCTGAAGAAGCTGTGCCAAGCGAGACTCGAGTCGGAGCGGTGGGGATATCGATCAGCCACTCATCTTTAATTTTATGTGCCTATGGTGCTTTATATTCATGTAAGTGTGATACCATTTGTTCAATACACACTTGAATTATATACAGTGTTGCACTATGGTGTTATTTCTGTTTTACTGAGGATACATCACACTGTGACCACCATCACCAACTTACCAGAGAAGTTAAAGTCTGGACATCCTGAACCACATCCAATGTGGGACATGCTGTTTTTTATTTGATAAATTGTGAGTCCCCATTTTGCTGAATCCTAGCATTTAGAGACATTGTTGAAGCTGATTAGACCATGTAGTAAATATTTGCTTTATTTCATATATGGCGATACCTGGACTCCCCAAAGCTTCCAACACACAGGATACCAGAGGTTTGGATTCTGTTGGGACAAGAGGTTAAGATCCAATCTAGCAAGGAATGGTTGCCAAATTTTATGTTCGTCTGTGTGGGTTGGGGAATTAGTTTGGTTAAATTTAGTGACAAATTGTATCCAGATTTTGTTGTTTTTAGGGTCAACCCAATTGAGGTTGAAATCCCCAAGAACTAGCAGCTCACTCTTCCCATTCGGAGAGGAAATTGTGCTTTAGGGGGGCGGTAGATGCCAGCAATACAATGGGCTTAGAGAAGGGGAGGAAAATTGTACCAACTAGGATTTCAAAAGAGGATGGGCTTGGGGGGTAATTTATCAGCATAAATTGTAAGAAGTCTTCAATATAAAATAACACCCCCTCCTCCTCTCTTTGACCTATCTTTCCTAAAAATGGAGTATCCCTGAACGCAGATAGAAGCATCAAGGGTTATAGGTGTTAGCCATTTTTCGGTGAGAATGATGGCTTTAGGCCGCGTCCATAATGGATTCCGACTGTCGCTTGCGCCAAATACAAACCAATGGAGGCCAATGCGCGAGCCTATAGTTTACGTGAGTGCCGAGGCGGCCGATGCGTGGCGAGACAAACTGGTTTGAATTTGCTTTGCAATGGCCTGGTCAAGTGCGCAGTTCAGCCAATGAGGGTGAACCGCCCACAAGATGTCATGGGCACGCCCTCGCCGTGAACCCCCATTGCGCATCCCTGCGGGCCACAGATCTCTGAAAATATAAGCACGTGTGACGTCATGCGCTCGGCCTACTATGGACCTGGCCTTTGGCTTATGCAAAGGAACCATGCCCTTAGTTCATCCAGTTTGAGTGGCAGGCTTCAAATATTTGTATGTGCAGATAACCTTTTTTGGAATTTGAAAGGGGCATTTTCTGGGGTTGGGACAGCGTTGAGAGGAGGCCTGGGTTTTCTATACCCCCTCTAACAGTATAAATGGACATTTGAGTAACTGTTTGCAGGCTGCAAAGTTGCAGTGTTTGCCCACCAACATTCAGTAGATAATGCAAGGCTTTTGAGTTGTCCAGGGTGTATGTACATTGGGTGTGGGCCAGGAAAGATAAGTTTGTAGTGGAGAGAGAGTAACATTTACATGATGCCACAGCAAAGAACAGAATTGAGGTAAGTAGCAGGTTCATTATCAGAAAGGTAGATAGACCCGGCTGTGTACCATACTTAAGTAGAGTTGAAAGTGTTGAAATACAGGGTTACATGGGCTTCCAGTAGACTGTTGTTGGTCTGATGTCAATTGGTGAGTTAATCGCCTGCATAACTCTTATCCCACTTAAGATATGCACTTTATATTATGAACATTATACTATGCACATTATTATGCACTGCTTCCTCCAATATGTGATTGAATTTATACTGCTAAAACAGCAATATTAATCAGTGTTAGTTTGCGCAATAAAACAAATGGCTAACAAGCAAATTAAAGGTTTTAACAGACTAACATCAAACATATGAGATAAGCAGCGTTTGTGAATGGGATCAGATAAGAATCCTGACCCAGGTTTCTACTATTTGAAACTTCCATTCGCCACATTAAAAAAAGACCAAATTAAGTATTTTTCTTTACCAAATGGTGTACTCTTCTTTCCCATAAAAGCCTTGAATGATGTTTACAGTACATCTAACTATGTGTTGACCCCTTTCCCTGTGCCTACGGAAACTTCGCGGGCGACTACAAGCGCTGCTGTACATGTTGCTCACAGAAGGCTTAAGCCTCTGCCTCGGGGAGTCTGGGGTGAGCTCGTTCTCTTTACGTGCAGCGCCTCCACCTGTGAGGGATCCCAGTGTTGGCGGGATAACCCCTTCACAGGAACCAATCACAGTAATGAATAATACACACACAAGGTATATAACAAAGGTTTACTGAACACACAATGTACACCCAATGCCCCAACACGTGGTGATTCCCCCAAATTACTGAGGGTGTTGTGGCACCAATACCCTTGGTGTCTTGTCCCAGCAAGTCCCACCCAAATGTGAGGTAGCGCTACCCCTGTCAACCATTGGTGCGTGTGTGTACCTTGGTGCAGCAGACGGATCAAAGATCAGTCAGGTCCCACGCCATGGGGCCTCCAACACCAATCCCCTCACTCCTTAGGGTCCTTGTCCACCTCATGGGGTGAGCTCCCGCTGGAGTGTCTCACTGGAATATCTCAGAGTCCTGTGGCCTGGTCCCAGACCGCAGAGCACCACGTGCCCATCCGATCACCGGTGCAACAGCACTAATCTAGTGTAAGGGGAGCGTCCCTATCTGGGGCCTTCCCTACAACAGTTCACTGAATTGGCTCAGGGCCTAACTGGGGCCTAAGGGGCAAGGCCTAATCCAGGAGGCCCTGCTCCCTGGACACTATCTGTTCCCTTGCTGACTCCCACGCGGGCTCTCGTCCCGTGGTGGATATCCTCCTCTTCCTATCCCTCTCTCGTGCATTCTACTCACGGCGCCACCTCCAAGTTGGCCGCCACATTGGCCTTGTCTTGCGCATGCGCAATGCAGCCTGCAGCACCATCTGCAAGATGGCTGCTGCACTCATCGTATCCCACGCATGCGCGATAGTTTTACAAATGGCCGCCGCCTGCCCCGATCGCGCGGAGCTCCAGCCAAATCAGCAGAGTTCCCCCTTCACTGGAGGTAAGGAGGGGGACTCGCTACATACAGTATGTAACAATAAGTTGGTGTTTAAAATGAAGGACCATGTTGTAGAATATAAGAAACACAGATACCCAGCAAGCTCTAAGAAACCCCCCAAATTTAACACAAAATATATATATGTATATAAGTGTCAAAAGGAGTGCTACTGGGTGTGGCTAATTGTATAACACAAGAAACAAAGAAGTCCAGAGCAACATCCAATGTGACACAAATACACAGTGAAATACCTATATATATCTCTT